>NC_134955.1:40297244-40597244 GCF_965638725.1 Aptenodytes patagonicus | reverse complement strand
CTTTTGCTTTATTAAACTGCCTTTATCTTGACCCATGTGTTTTTTTTTCTTTTCCATTTTATTTTCTCCCCCCCGTCCTGCAGAGGAGGGGAGTGATAGAACAGTGTGGTGGGCACCTGGCATCCAGCCAAGGTCAACCCACCACAGTTATTAAGCTAGAAAAAATATAGTATTTTTATTACTTTGCATACTGGAAAAAATTAATTAAGGTATGTGCTGTAGTTCAGATTCCTAGGACTTTAACTATACTGAAGTTCAAGAAATTTATCTTGCTGAAATAAAAAAAAAAAAATCACAATTTTTTTTTCTGTTTCTGATTTCTTTTTAAGCAATGACAATAAAACGATATGGTTATGCACATCAGCTGAGCTCTAGGTAGATTATTTAAGTTCTATTTCCTTTCAGAAACCTTGTGTCTAAGATGTCCATGTCTAACATGGAAACTTGCTGCAAAGAGGACTTTGACACTGAAGAGACTGATATCTGTTTTATTGCCTTTCAGTAAGACAGAAGCTTCTGTAGCTTTTTTTGTTTATATTTGTTTTGTTTTGATCTATTGCTTCCTCACACTTAAGGAACACCTGAAATAATGGCAGGGGAAATTAAAACTGATAAGATAGTCTCTGGCTCAGAAACTAGGAGCATTATGCCTGTTTTAATGTTCTTAATTTAAAAATTCAAAGGCAAAAATGTGAAAAGATGTTTCCCTTTTACACAACTGTGAAGTGTTTGAATGAGTGTATGAATATGCTGTAGCACAGTGTCCAAAATCTGAGTAATGGCACCACCTGGACACTCAAGGCTGACTCATGTGTATGGCATTTCTTGCTTCCATTGGAAGGAACTCATCTCTCGTAAGTACAGAAAGTACTGTTTCTAACTCAGGAAGGGAATGACATTGCCTTGACCTATTATCCAGCTGCCCAGAGAGTAGTTCACACACAGGTCTGAGACTGTTCTCCCGACCAAAAGGAAGCTTTGGATGAATTGCTCATTCATCATTCCAACATCATTAAATCAAGCTCTTCCTCTGTGTTGTTGCTTTGTTACTCCTCAGTACTAGCAAAGAAGCCAAGTTTAGCTAAGGCTAAGACAAACAAGATAACTTTGTACTCCAACCTGTTGTTCAGTTAGCTTTCAATACTGATCTGTCTTATGGTAAGATCCTGAGTGGAGGAAAGATGAATAGAGTATGTGTTAAATATTAAAGCTCTTGTGTATCTCTCAGACTGAAAGGGATCTGTACTATCTTTTTCCCTTCTGCTCTGTATTATCTAGTACCTTTTTTCTCATGCACAAGAACTCAGAATATAATCAATCCACATACTAAAAAAGGTACACAGAAAGAAGAGATGCTCAAAAAAAAACCCCAAACCCACAGAAAAACAAGAGTGCTCTTCTATTTTCTATGCAGAAAAGTGATCAACCGAACCTCTATATGTACAGCAGCAGGTCTCGACATTCACACCAAAGAGATGACTCAATCTTGTTATTTTTTCCCAAATGTAAGCAAGACTCAATTCATGAAGAGGTTTTAGGAGCTGAGCTGAAGATCTCATGAGTAGTGTAATAAAAGTGCAGTAAGATATTTATGTGCTATAGTTTCAAACATTTGGACATTAAAACGGAATATATATTAACTTAAAAATGAAATAGAATGTTTTTTTTTGTCTTTTTAATAATTTGTTAGTATATGCTGGTCTGTCTGGCTCATAAACATCTCAAACAGTCCAATTGCTTATGTGGGTTTTGTTTTCCAAACCTGGTTAATGTCAAGACTCACAGTGTCAAACAAGAAAAAAAAAAATCTTTTTTAAGATATATAAAGATTCTTCAAGTAATGAACAAAAGGTTGAATTAGTTTTCTTTGTAAATTATTACTTACTTTCTTCTTTATTCTCTTCTTTAAAGAATTGCTTGCCTCAACTGCTGTGTCAATATACAATATAACATATATTTCCTTTCTCTAAACTGACCTAATTTAATTTTCTATTTTGATGGAATAAAAAATACAGAAGTACATTAACTCACTTTAATCATCACTTAGCTTAGCACTGGAGGTTGGAGACTTCATCTGTAGCAGTACAGCAGGTCTGAGCTTATTTCCACTGAAACCAACAAAATCATTGTCTGTGACTTTAATGATGCAAATCTAGATGCTGTCAAAATTGTTCTATAGCTTGACAAAAAATAATTCCCATAGAAAACTTTCTCCATATGTATAATATTAAAGCTCTAGAATCTCTTTTCTGTCTCCAAACCAAGTCTTCCAAATTAATTCCTGGTCCATCCTAATGACAAAAATGTTGGGGTTTTTATAGTATTTGCCCTAAACATTGTTGCTGTTTGTGTTCTTTCTATTTAATAATATAGATCAAACTATCTTCAGTCTTATCATGCTCTTAGACACTTATAAGCTAGGAATGAAACACATATTTTTTCCTGATATAGGCAGATGTTTTTCAACAGATATTGTAACAGAAGAAGATTATTCCCTCTATAGACATTTGGCTAGCCATGACTCATGTGAATAGGTTTCTAATGGTTCCTAGGTTAGACTGGGAAGAATTTTTTCTGAATGTCTAATTAGTCAGAATAGATATTTGCATATTGGAGCATAAGCGACCTACTAGAATCATCTTAGTTTTTCCCCATAGAAAAAATTTTATGTCAGTGAAAGCTCTTTAGACATTCATGGCATTTCCACCTTTGTGGTTCTACCATTCTGGGACACAGTGGTTATACCTGAAGACCTGAATATTGTAGTTGCTGGTTTCAAAGCAAAGAAAGCTGAATGAAATAATTCTAATCTAATATCTTAAATTAGAAGAGTTAGTGGTCCCTTATTACCTTAAAATCTACGAAACTAACAAAACTCCGAGATTGCCAATCTCTTTTTCTTGTTCCTTTTTTTCTTTAAAAAGGAAATAACTTTTCACTTAAAATCACTTTTCATGGTCTAGATTTTCTTTACATCACCCCAGCCTGCTTCCATATATCTCCATTCAATTTCTTGTCAAAATGTTCCCTAACCTTTTGTCGTCTTTCCCTATGAATGTATGACCTTAGCATGTCCCTCCATTTTTTTATTTTTAATAATTCCATACAATCCTTTTGTAGCTGATTACCTATTTTACACCCCCCAAAATAATCTACTTTTTCTTGTACCCTTGCATTCATCTTCTCACATCTACAACTCCCAAATCTATTTTCAGTTACTTTTCCAAACTTGGTACTCCAATGTTATTGTTATTTGTCTGCCCAAATTATCTTATTTTTCCTCCTTTGTGCTGGTCAACTATAGTTTCAGCCATAATGAATTCCAAAATTAATCCTTTAGCCTTTAACATTTGAACATTTTATGGTAGCCTTAACTTCTTTGTCTCTTCACAGTATTTTGTTTCCTTACCTTCTGTTCAAAATCCCAAGACTTACAAAACCTCTGTTTCAAACTATTATCTTCCTCTTTCTTCTCAGTTTCCTTTCTCTCATCCAGATCATCATCTAGTTAAAATTGTCTTTGGAAATTTGTGCATAAACCATTACTTCATCCATTTTCTGCCAGTTAATCCTCTAATTACATCTTCCTTCACATCCATTCCATTCAGTTTATTATATCTGTCATCTACACAACTCTCTGTCTCCAGCAGTTTTCCTACAAGCTATCCTTTAAGAATTTTTCTAACTTAGCTTTCAAGTCCTTGCCTCTTTCAGGTGTATGCAGAGAGAAAGAAGTCCATTAGCTGTATTGTATGGCAGGAACAAGAGTCAAACTTAGAGAAGGAAAGTATTCTCCTCCTAATTCCCACTCCTTCACTTCCTGGTTATTGGCAGACTGGGATTGTTACAACAGACAGTGCCGAGCAGGGCAGGAGGGAAGCCATAGCTCAAAATAATACCTTCAGGGGCTCATTAGGAGGATGCTCGATCTCTCCTACAGCAAACTCAGAGTTCAAGCTAGACCTTGGGATTATGGAACTTCCATCTCTCACAGAGGCATAAGATATCTGGTTTATGGAAGACTGTATCTTGCAGTTGTGGGAGGCAGAAGCTCTGAAAAGTGGACTGCTTCACTAAGTGTTTTTTGTGATGATCTTGCAGGCACTCCAGACTAAGCCTTTTTCTCCCAGAAGGAAGGTACATCCAACTTAAAAAAAAAAAAAAAAAAAAAGACAAAGAACCCCCAAACCCAAAGAATGGTATATTGCTCTTTTATCCATTTCAAAGATTAAAGATGAGCTTCTGGATTTCTCTCTCTGTGTGTATATATATATTTATTGCATTTTATTTTTTTTTAGCTGTTCGTGGGGAAACAAATTTCTTCATCTTTATTTCTGGATATACTTTAGCTGAGATTACTAACCCAGACTGACCTCATCTGAGAAATAAAGCTTTTGGATGTTGCTCCAAGGTCCACATAATAATGAACAGATATTTAAGCAAGAAGTACAGACTATGCTATTTTAACTATGTTGCCTCTGGTTACAGTAATTGCAGTCAGCTGAAGTATGTCAGCTTATGCCCAACATGTATTCTTAGTGAGAAGGTAGCATTTTGTAAAATGGGAAAGCCTCTCAGTAAAAGGAAAGGCCTCTCAAAGCTTTCAGCTGGCAACAGTGCACCACCACAGCAGTTCAGTGTGTGTCAAGTTGATGACTTCACTGACAGCCAGGCTACGTGTCAAAAATACCGCAGTCCTTCTCATCTACTAGTGGAAGCTATTTCCTTCCACTTTTATTCTCTGACACTTGCAGTCTTAACCCTGTTAAAATGGAGGCTAATTCTTTGCAATCAGAAGCTGTAGAAACATGCTACAATTATGTATTAAACAGGGAAATAGCCCATGTTTTAACTACTGTAGGTGAAAAAAATATTACGTGCATGGGTGAGTGCAACCCATTCGTTGGTTAACAGACCCACAAGTCTGCAGAGAGAATTGGATATCCACCTGATGCCCCAGCTGCTGGAGTTCACATATGAATCCTTGGGTTAGCTGACAGATGTGTAAAAACTCATGTAGGCAGACAGACAACTCCCTGCTAAAATTGCTTCACAGCAGAGGAGGCTTGTGTGAATTGTTAATTCCAGTGCACAGAGTCTGCTGTGCTTATGAGTGATTAGTTTCAGGCAGGGGTGTAGGCAGACAAGCATGCTGGACGTGAATCTCTCCCAGACCACCTATTCTGGCACAGTATTTAAGCAGGATAATGTTGGCCTGTCAGACAAGTACGTTAATCTACTTGTGTTATAATAAATGTACATATTTGAGCCCACTAAGGAATTTTACTTTTTCTAGAGGCAGAGTTAGATTGGGACTCTTTTGGAAACGCTTCCCTCCCCACACTAACTGTGGTGGTATGGAAGCAATCTAGCTCATATTTGCTGTCAGAAGCATCCAAGTTGTGAGTGAACACCCGTGCTCATCTTTTTCTTCTATAAAAGTAATGAAACAAACTCTCAGCTTAAGTTACTTGTCATAAAGCTGAATGGCTCAAAGCAATTTAGGAACAACAGTTTAGACCACTAAAGGCTGCCACTGCCAGTTCTGTTAAACATGTCCTGCTGCAAGCAGCTGGCACTAAACATCATTATACCCTGACTGACAGTTTAAGTAGAAAATGCAGCATAGAGCCACATTATAAAGACAAATTCTTTCATATAAAGGAAACCTTAATCATGAGAACAGAATCTGTTAATGTGTTAATTTTTTCACACTAGTACTTTGACAAGGCAATTGTCAAATAAATTTTTACATTCGGTAATATAAACTATGTTTTGTATTTCAAAATCAGGAAATGTGAAAGCAATAGAGATAAGAGGCAACATGTTCTAAATGGAAGATCCAGGGACTTAGATTTATGCAGGGTTCTACTACTGACATACCCTATGAATTTATACAAGGTGTTCACCCAAGTATCTAAATGTAAAATATGGTTAATGGTATTTTCCCTTCTATAAATTGAAAGAACAGTATGATAGCAAAGTGTTATTATACGTGCGTGGTCTTTTTTGGTATCTATAGTAATAACTACATAAACTCTACTCAGCTTTGATATCTTTGATAGCTCAGTGAGAAATTGAAGGAAAATTTTTGGAAATAAAGGTTTAGGAGGAAATGCAACTTCAGGAAAAGCAAGCAAGGAAGTAAGTTTGTATCTAAGTCTAAATTAAGCCTAATATATAACCTTCTAGTTTTGGTATACAGTATCTATTAAGGGGAAGTTATGATAAATAAAGGTAACATACATATTCATTACAGAACCTTTTTCATATTTTAAATAACATAGCCTTTAGGCCAATAAGCAAAAGTACACAATAATTTTCACTCTCATGCTTCATTAGTCCACAAATATGGACATATGCAGACATACATTCACACACACAAATCTAGGTTTTCGAATAATTTCTTATGGCCTTAAGAAAATATTTTTCTGTTCAGTCTAATTTTTTTGAAAGAACATTGATTAATATTGCCAGTGGAAAATCAAACAGACTTCGCTGCTTGCAAGGAAAACACTATAACCAATATCTTTGTCAAGTTCTCTCTGCTGCTGCTTCAGCTGTCAAAGTCAGTGGTGCACTGCAGCATTGAAGGTAATTTTCATTTAGTGGTAAAAGCTGTTTTCCTCAATTTTTTGGCTTCTTTGTCTTTTGCCTTCTTTGTCTTTCTACTTGCCCCTATCCATCTAATACCACTCAGATGTCATTGACACACTTACATTTACCACACCTCAGTGATTCTTATCCACCTACATGACATGCCTATAGCACAAATGTTGATGATGCATTATATGTCCAGCACTTTTTGTCGCAGTGACATTCCTCAACAAAGTAGTGCCTAGGGGCAGCTGCTGGTTCACAGCTACTCTCTTATGCAGCAATTATTCAGTTCGATTACATGTTGATGATAAGCTATTAAAAAGCACTCACGCATGACTTTTATTTACCAACAATCATGGCATTCTTTTTTTCCTTCTGCCATCTACAAATCTAATTGGAGACCAAAAAAGAAAAACCATCTGACAGGTTCTCAGAATGCTTGGATTAATTAATGAATGTAAATATATCTGTATTAGCCATAGTGTTGCTAAAACAAAAGCTCAGAGAAAGTGAGAGAAAGAAGGAAAGAAAATAATTGTATTCAAAAAGTCACATTCTCTAAGTAGTGTGTCCCTTGTATTTTAAAATTAATTTAGAAATAGCAGAATGATAAAATGCATGCATAAATATCAGGGGTTTAGGTCTTATATTGATAAATTAGCCAGATACCAAAGAATCTGAATAGAATTCTGGTAGACAAGATAAAGCTAAAAAACAAAACAAAGCACCTCAGTTATTTAGCTAGTACCACTCAGTATATGGTAGAGTCAGGGAGAACCTCAAATAGCCCCTCTATATTATATAGAGACAGCATTCAGAAGTAGCTCTCTTGATTTATTGCTGTGTGAACTAGAATAAATGCCAAATTTCAATTTCTTAGAGAATCCTGTGTCTTTAAAATGGGAGTGGAAAAAAGAGAAAGGAAAATGGTGCAGATCTATAAAATGATCTGATATTTAAAGTTGTCTATATTAGAGCTATGACAGAAAGGGAGGACCGTAACACAGTCAATATCTCGGTTATATGGTAAATATAAAGTGTTAGTGTGCGTTAAAAAGAGAAAAAAAAACCCAAAACCAAAACTAATAGAACCTGTAAGTGCTTCAGAATGGACAGCAGAATAACTTATTTAAGACTGCTAGACCTGGCAAAAAGATGTAAGACTCATTAAGTCTATTACAGAGTTCCAGGTCTTTCATTTAACAACAAAAAAACTTAACAGTTTTATTTTAAGGGTTTAGTTACTGTTCAATATATGATCAAACATGAAATTGATGTAAAGAAATATTTGTTCTTGAGTCAAGTAAATTAGTAAGACCTTAAAACCACACTTTTTATTACAGGTCACTTCAAGCTAGAATTGTCAATAAATAACCAGCCTTTTAAATCAATGAGCATATAATATTAGGACTGCAGATAGGTAAAGTTCTTCCAGACCCAGCAAAATACCCTGCTTGTGTAACATGTAACCCATTGGCTTGATCTAATTATGTGTATTAGATAAGAACTGTAAGTCTAAGTCCTCACTGTAGGCTAAAATCTCCCAGTCTTATGTGTTGCGTAATACATTAGGTAAAATATATCAGTTTGTGCAGGGCTGATTCTTTTATGGTGGAATTCCATGGCTCTTAAAAGTGAAAGGAGGAAAAACTATACCACACAGTCAATAGCCTTCTTGGAATGGCAAAGTAAAGCAATACAACAACAACAACAACAACAACGATAATAATAATAATAATTGCAGGTATTCATTTGAATTAGTTGACATTTTCAGAAATCTACTTGAGTTAAAGCTACTTAGCTTGGTAAAGGTGCCAGTCAGTTCTATAATTGCAGTTTTATGCATATAGGTCTCCTTGCACAATGTGTAAGAAGGCAGTGCAACAAATTTGAGGATGAAGATTACGCAAACAAGAAAAATATCTAAAAGTTAGACACAGCAAGGTTATTCCCAAGGGTCCTCTATAAAATTATTCTTGAGTCTCAAACCTATGAAACAAACAGATCGTGAATTGAAGCCCATAGTTACCACCTCTTTTATGGATATTTATGGAAGGCATTCATAAAATACCTAAGCAGCTTTCAGGTATACCATTTTGCCATCCAAAAGTCAGTAGCTGCTTTGATTCTTCCTGTCTTTTTCGTAGCCTGATTACAAGATAGGCTAGCTGTTCTGCCAAGTGGAATAAAGTAAAACCATTAATGAAATGTCACTCTGACCCCATTCAAAGAATCAAAGACTTTTCAAAGAATCAGGTCTTGAAGTAAACCCAAAGATGATCAGCCTTTGATTAATGCAGTTTATTTCCTCTTCTTCAAAGAGCTGGGGCCCTAGCAGAGGTAATGAACCACTCCTGCTACTGTGCATCAGCAACATCCAGTAGCTTTGAGCTGAATACTGTCAGTACAAATGAATTGGCATAAAAGCTCTATCAGCCAATTCAATGTTCTTATCTTTTTTTATATATGACTGAGATATTAACAGACAACAGGGAGAAGGCAGCTGGACCACACAAAGTCATACAGTGTCACAGCTGGGATATATGGAAGGGAGTTATCTGATATATTTATAGAATTCAACATAGAACCATAAGGACAGAGCACTTTGCCAAAGGATTAGAACTTAATGGTTTTTATAGATTCAGATGTAGATATATTTTTATCGCACTGGAAAAATATGGATGAAAATGTATTTAAATCTAAAATTAATTAAAGAATTTAAACAAGACAGATATATCTTCTAGTGTTCTAGAAACTGTGAAGAATTAAAATCAGAACAGTCTAAGTTTAGAATTATATTACCAAATTTGTTCTTTTACTTTATACTGGAGAAAATTAACAAAGGTTTTCTTAGCTGTCTATTGTTCACCTTCCCTAATTTACTATTTCATAATGCATGTAGTCAGATTAATTACAGTTTACAGTTATTTTTTAAATTCATTCCTTAATGTTATTTTTTGGGTGAAGGTTCCTTAAAAATATGATTAAATGTCTCTTTTAATAAGCTTGTAGCTTATTTGTTTCATATGACCATTTTCAGACTAGAGAGAGTGCAAAAGATTCCTGTTTATTTTGATTTATACAGTAGTAGCACATTACTTAATGTCAAACACTCTTCAGTTCTTTCCAAAGTAACCTGTGTATAGTGGCACTCTTAAATAAACCATAAAGTTCAATTTTCTAAAGTTTATATGGGAAAAAAAACCAACAAGGAACATGAGAGGAAATTAATTGAGTGTTGGTCCATAAAACTTAAATAATTTTTTAAAAAACACATAAAAACCACGTGTTTTGGGTACTGTAATCATGCAAAAAAACTAAGATTGAGCTAAGTAATAACAAAATGCTAATTTCTGATGCACTTTTTTTAGTTCAAGTTATTGTAAATTATAAAAAAAGACTTTGGAGTATCTTTTGGATGCTTTTGGAGTATAAGCAGGTAACTCAGTAGTTAAATAATCAACAGACTCTTTAAAGACCTGCACCTTCTGGATGATTTCTTGGTCTATAGAGAGCCAGCCAAGATCCCCAGTGTCACCTGCTTCAGCAGCTCCGTGCGCAGTGACATCTCACTGTCCTAAGTTCATAGGAATTTAAATGTTGTAGGGAGACATGTACTGCTGAGCCAACAGGCTTTGGAGAACCTGACAGTTCCTCTGACGGGGGCATGGGAAAAACTACAGCCAGACTGTTCAGATGGATAAGGAGTGAAGAGGAACAGGCTTTGCACAAGCAGTTATGCACAATTCACTTAACTGTAACCCCTCACCTCAGGCAATATCACCCTGTTTGGGGAAACAGAGGAATTTGAATAAGTGAACTTTGTATCATCATGACTACGCTATAAAAAGTTTTCACGTTATAAAGATCTGCCAGTCTGTCTGAAATATTGCTTTCTGCTACCAGAAGTAAAAGTTATAATCTCCCAAGAATTTTCATTAATATATTTAGCATTGTATATGATATTTCAAGCTGTTCCTTGCAAGGAAACGATCAGAATTGTGACAAAACACTTGTTTAAGAAAAAGGTCATCATGCTACACTATAGTGAAGAAATTATCTACTTGATAAAACTTGTCAGCAAAGGTTTTTGAAAGAGAACTAGTGAAACACAGACTTCTTAAAAGGAAAAAAATAAAAAGAGCAGCTTACACTGTACTTTGTACCATCAACACTTCTATGTCTGATAGAATGTAAACTGAAATATATAGAATAGCAATGTAGAAATTTCTGCATATAGCTCTGCTGGGCAAAATCTTTCCTTAAAACTTAAATACATATCTTTAGCTTTACCTCATGCTAGATCAACAGTGACTATCAATCTTTAGGGTAATAAAAATCAAATGCAGACCATCCTCAGGACCCTAGTCAGCTGTCTTGCTGCCAGTAACTACAACTTATGGCAATAATCACTTATTTTTCAAGTTTTGTGTGCAGCAACAAAGATTTTTTTTACATTTATTGCTTCTAATATATTAGAAAACTACTTAGAAGCATAGAATTTGCATGCAATGCAATATATCTAAAGTTTGTTCCTTGTAGTCCGCAGTTCAGCTTTCTTAAAAATGTATTTTTTGTGTGTGTTTGTGTAAACTTTTGGAAAGGAGGAACACTGTGAGATATCAAAATTCCGGTTAATACTGTATAATACAGTTTGTTGGCTTGGACTTAAAGCACGGGTTTAAATGTCTGGCCACATATGGAAGCAGAAAAATTAGAAATTTAAGGAATGTGTTTTTATTAGGATGCTGAGGATAACAGAGAGAGAGAGAGAGAGACTTTCTTCTGCCTAGAAGATAGTTTAGGGGAACAGTTCATCTGGAAAGGAAGCTGTAAGCCCTTCTGGGTGAAAAGCAGGAAAATGATTTCTATTCTCCCAGGATAACACTAAATCTACAGAAGATGCTTAAGACAGCTGAAGTACAGCTTTGTGTAAAGTTGCAAATAATCTGAGTAGTCTGTTAAAGACAGTCAAGAAAGAAATTGGGAAGAAATTTACAACTCATCACAAGAAAATTAAAATTTGAAATTTAGAAAAAGATTAAGGAGCAGAACTAGCAGTACAAGGCTCAGCAGTGTGCCCTTGCAGATATTCTGCATTCATTCACCAATTATATGCATGAGTTTCTCTTATTGTGGTGGCTTCCACATTGATACATTCTATCCTAGTGTAAGAACATTTTTAACACTATAACTAGGATGGGGAAAAATAACTGAAGTAGTGTTGTTATGCTGGTATAACTCTGGTGCATAACCAAAAATTATATCATTGCTTTAAAAATAGTGTTTGGGTTCCTAAGTCAGGGGCGGTGCTTTTAAACTATTTTCTAATATATTCCCTTTTCTTCACATTTTACATTAATTTTCTCAAATCTGTGCAATTCTGCTTCATCTTGGTTTCATAGTCTTTTATTCCAACTATGATTCCCTCTCAAAAAGCTGCTTGGGACTCAGTGCCTTGCAGTTCTCAATGCCTTGGTAAATGTGGCAACTGCTTTAGCATCTGGCACCTGGTATGTTTCTGAGTGATTCAGTCCAGCCTTCTCCAAGAGCATTCGCTTTCATGATTGCTTCAGTCTCAGCTTCTACAGCTGTGCCCTCATAGTCTGCACTTAGACATACTGAAATTCTTTCTCATCAAACCAATTTTTGGTCTTTTTATTAGATCTACATTTTTATTCAGCTTGGTATTCCATATATTTTAGGAAAACAGTACACCAAAATCCTAACATTTACCCTAAACAAATGTCCATCAATATACACTGTGAAATTCTGTATATTAGAAATTATGGTTTTGCTGACTTTCAAGACAAGAATAAGGTTAATTCCTGTAGTTTAATTACTCTCTGCACAGAAAGAACAGAGGTTTTCCCTGCTTTCTTAAGTTATGCATCCTTGCTTCATACCCAGATTAGAAACTCAACTGTTAGGTAAAAGATTACTTTATTTTTTGTGTTACTTAGATGTTGGCCACAAAAATATTGGATGAGTTTGACTGAAACTGACTTCATGGGTCAGGTTCTGTTTTATGAAAATTAAGTTAACAGTACTTTAGAAAACAATAACAGCAACATCCCTACATTTAGTTCAACCTGCTTATGATATACAATTCATGATTTTATGTGCCATATGTAATAACAGAACTAACACAAAATGACTATTTTGGGGACTAATTCTATAACTAGTCATAAACGGAAATCAGCTGCAGGCCTATCAGACCTAACACTCAGAAACTCCGTATTGTATTTTGTTATTTAGAACTATCCTGGTATTTACGTTATGGTTCAAATTAACCCTACTGTTAAATAGCCAATTTAACCTAGCTCAGCATCAAAGTGTTATTTTGCTTTTCCAAAGGCCAATTATTAATGAGCAGTTTAAAATAGTAATGTAAATTTACAAGAGTGAACTCCATATGACCTTACTGTAGACATATGGTCACAATAATAAAAAATTAAATATTAAAAAGAAAGTATTTTTAACATGCAGCTGTTTCTCTTCAATCTTTTCCATTCACTAATTCCTCCCCCTCAATTTGCAGTATGTTAAATCTCATTAATAAACCATAAGTATAATGTTAATTTGGCATCCTTATCTCCTGTAGAAAGCTTGAAAATTAGGAAAAAAATGCTACAGACTAAAGCAAAAGCTTTTCAGCTGGCACAATATGAAAATATGCCAAGTTCTGTGGCAAGATCCCAATAGACAGATCTTTTGGGAATATTTCTGGTATGTTACTCCGCCTTAAAAATGTAACTAAAAGATTATTGGAATTCATCTTTGATTATATTCTTGAATATGATGTTTTAAACAAGGGTATGATTTTTACACATATTTTCTTTCAGCTGATATTTTCTTTCTAACTGCTGCAGGAGACTATTGGGACTGCGCATCACAGGTAGAAATATGTCAAAAAGTAAGTATCATAGAGTGTAAATAAGTTGCCTGCCTAGAAGGGGGGCTAAGATGTTATTAATAGCCTATCTGTTCAATAAAGTATACATATGAAAGTTATAAGAACTCTGTCAAGGCTACCAAAAATCTTTGTAATTGTATCTTTAACTCTAAAGTTGCAATAACAGTCTATTGGATAATAGAATTTGTAGAGCTGTAGCTTCAATTGCAAGGATAAAGACATTGATTGGCCTTCAAAACAATACCCTCAATCAATATTGCCCTTGTACAGAAACTTCTTTTCATGACTTAGCAAGCTATTTATCATATGTAATTCCTTATCTGTATATCTGAGCTACAATTTCACTATTCCTCAAGAAGGTAAAGAAAATAAAGCATACTGATATTGTCAGCTTTTCAGAAAGTACAATGCTGAGGGCTGCAGATAGAAAAAAATGGACGGCTCTGTTATTACTAAGGTTATATGTAAAGATAGCACCTAGATATGAACTGAAAAAGACCTAAGGTGGGATTTAAGCTCAGGGAGTAGGTTTCCTTTAACATCTGTCAAGAGGAATATGAATTTATGGAATATAGTTCATCCTGCCCTAAGGTATGCAATTAAAGTACTTCCAAAAGTGGTTATCTCTCTCTGTTGACTATAAATGGGAACTTTGTAGACTAATTTACATGCAGACGACTATTAGAAGTCTAAAGTTAGGTGAAACTAATTGCAGACCTCCCATCTAGACCCATTATAAAACATATGGAAAATAGAATTATTAAAGCCTATGTTTAACAATTTAGCATGCAGAAGATGCACTCTGTGTCTCAAAAAGTGTATGATTCCTTGCTAGGTGGCTATAGGAATTAGAGTCATTAGTCAATAATTAATTTCTGGTTCATCCATATAATGAAAACAATCAGGCCAATTATATACATACACACACACACACGTAAGCTTCCTCTTCCGCAGTGTGATAAAGGCACACACAGTGAGTTTCCCAGAAAGTATCCTGGAGAGTGTACGGTATGAATAGCTAGAAAGCAGTTAAAGCTGGTATGTACGTAGGGACAATGGATAACTGTCATGTAGAATGTCAGTAGGGTGAACTGAGTATCCAGAGGACCTCGGTGAGATTAAGATAGGTTTAGGATCCAGAGTAGGAAGCATGAGAACTGGAATTTATATTTCAACAGAAGAAAGAGGTTTAGGCTTCAGACCTGGGCCAGTGAGGAGAGGGAGAAAATTTCTTTTCTCATATTGCCTGTGAGGATAATCCAAAATCATCAGATCGCTGGTGGAATCCATCCCTCCACAGATGTTGCAGGAAGCCAAGAAAACTAACTTCAATGAAATAATGGTAGCCTTTTGGAATAACACCCACATGTCCTATAAAGCATGCTGTTAACCAGCATCTATACCTGTTAAATTCTGCTTGTTAATCTTTCCAGTTATGACAAATCAGACTAAAGCCTAAGAGTTAATGCCAGGATCTACAAGAACTTTCTTTGGGGAAGAGATTGTTCTTCAAATCTTTTTATATCATTTTCTGTTAGAAACATGGTTTTAAGTGGAGGTCACAAATCCATCCTAGAAATAAATTTCTGATTTTAATTAGGGTGATATGCTATAGAAAAATATACAACTGGTGTATAACACTCAAAACCTTAAATCAGAAAAAAATTTTTTCCAATGCATGTGCTGTTGCTCAAACAGAAAGTGTGAGGCTGATGTAAGTTTTACTGGGTGATGTTCCATGACCTACATTATACATGAGATAAGATTAGATGATTGGCTCACTCTGCTCTGAAATCACTTGAATCAAACACTTATCAGTAAATCTTTTAAGGATAGTCAGAAAATATGGTGCTATTTTTTGCCTTTTTAGTACTCCAGAAAAAGTTCATTAGTATTTACACTGTCTTTTTATTTTTAGATGTACTCTGATTCCTTTGTGGACATGAATGCATATAAGAAGCATTATAAAACACTCAACATGAATAGCATGACGAGATGACTCATTGTGGTTTATACATTTAATTTACGAGTAATAGCATTGTGGTTGTATTATCATAACTGCATCTGTTGTACTATAGTGTGTTCAGTCATACAGACAAATGTGTGTCATTTTATCACAAATACATGCAAAGGAGTAAGCACTAGAAAGCATGACTTTAGATAACTTTTTGCTAAAATGGGGTTAATATGCTTATTTTCAAAGTGCTGTGGAACTTGTATATCTATTTCTGGTTTTGTTCAGAGCGTATGGATAAAAGGCAATTAGAATTCACTTTCAGATCTAGGATCACTGGCTTATAGCAAACAAACTGCAACTCTACTATTGTGTGAGCTGAACACTAATGCTGAGGTGCAGATTCTCCATGACATCATGCAGTATATGTGTAACAACATGCAGTCTGTGTTCCTCAGGTTGAAATGGCACACTACATATGATTTGCTACACAACCAGTCAATAAAATAAAATTCTTTTTCTCTCTCTTTCATCATTATCACCTCTCTGAGTTGTATATAGTTTATATAACATAGGTAGAAAGTAAGCACACATTCAAATTCTTTCAGTTTCCTCATTTGATAATCAATGAAGCAATGAAAGAGTAGGAAGAAATCTTCAGATTTCTTGTCTTTATCTTCTGATTTTTTCTTCAGATTATTATCTTCAGTATGCAAGCTGCTTAGTTTATTTATCTATTACTTTACTGTTCATTATTCTTAAAAATACACCTGTTGTAGTTCAAAAGGAGAACACTTCTCAGGTGAAAGGCTATCATCACAGTATGTGATTGAGAGATTCTGTGTCAATTCAGAATATTAATAACTTTGATAACTTGTATATGGTTACCATGGTGATCCATTGGCATCTGTTTTGCCATCTTTGGAAGAGGGAGAAAATAGCTAGGTATGTTCCTAAAGCACAGAACGTCCATCTCGCTTGACCATTGCAAAGAAAAATACACTGACTCTAAAAGTACTTCAGTATGAACTTGAAATTGTTGCCATTTTTGTGAGAATGAGATTTGCAAATGTTTTGCTTGCTTATCATGTATTACCTGATTTATAATTCTACTCCAAACAATAGTAAAACTTCATGACTAATACGGGCACTGGTGAAACCTGATCCTGCACAACCGCAAGTTGTTTAGCATATTGAAGAAAACCCAACTGGATATACCAGTTAAAACTATAAAAGAATTTTATAGTTCTTTTCTAGCTTAAATCAAGTTATTTCCCAAAAATTAAAGCAAGCTTAACATTATCTTTACTATTATATAAAATGTTTTTTTAATCTGTGAGTGATTAAAAGTTCTGTCTCACTGACTGCTAGGGGAGTTTATTTCTAATGGAAATAAATTCAGGAGGAAAAAGAAAACCCCTTTACAAAGGAAGAAAAACCTACATTAGCAGTAAAAGTATCTGATAACCATTTGTCACAGTAAAGTAGCACATTATTCTAGATATTCCCAAATGTTTTCTGAGATTTTTTTTGTACTGGCTGATGGTAGCTGAAAAATTATGCATATGACATATCTCCAACCTTTAGTTAAAAGAAAAAGCCAAAATATTTGTATATAAACTTGTATATCAATGTGCATTGTGTTGGAAAGTAAAAATAAATTATAATTTCTTCACATATGGTCCCAAAGTTCCTTTTTTTTTGTTTTCTTTTTATTTTCTCTCTCAGGATTACTTTTCAACCTTTATGGCAACAAATCAGTGCTAATCTCTGATTCCTGACTTTGTTACTGTAAAGTGTTAGGTCATAACAGTCTAGACAAAGACCAGTAGACTATTCTACCAACATTAATGTTTGAAAGGTCTCAAAACTTTGAACTATGGTTTGTGTTTTCAGTCAGGTGGTGACTGGCTCTGAAAGTAATATCAATATGAAGAATCTAGATACCAAAGAGTACATTAGCAGTTTTCAAATGATTACGTCTTGGGATTTTCAAATAGATTAGACAGCCAACCTCCACCCTTTCCAATGGATGTTTAGATGTTTTTGATGTTGCAAAATCTGCTCTAGGTCTATCAATATCTTTGAACATCTAAATTTCATTAAAACTAAAACTTATATAATTTAGAAAATATTTTTCTATAGAAAATGTTATTTGTACTCCAAAATTTTCAGATCCATTTCTTGTGCAGAAGACAAGAACAGTCTGATATATTCCACTGATATATGCTCAAAGTGCATTTTCATGTGTTTTACTGTAGATTCAAAACTCAAGGTTCAGTAAGGCTCTTGCTTATTTAGATTAAAATTATTCACGGAAAGCAACAGGAAAAAAAAAAAAGTCTTCAATGAAAGCACACACTCCTGTTAAAGATTCTTTGATTTAAATATGAATTTAAATGCATAGTTTCATAAACACTGTTTTTGAAGAGTGTTTATATATTATGAAAACTGTAGCAATTGTGAAATGCTTAGAGACAGTTTGCAAGCCCAGCAAAATTGGTATGATAGACTTGGATATATTATTTAAGAGGGAGAAACATTAAGGAGAAAATTACCATAAGTTATTGCAATGTGCCATTATTATGGAATTTCTGTCACTGGGTGCTGAATATTAGGCCAAAGACATAAGAAATGTCATAATGTTGACTTTAAGGCAGGAGAATGAGATAAGTGACCTTTTAAAGTCACTTTTCTATCTATAATTCCACCTTCATCTAACTAAAAATAAAATTCTCACATGATTTGAGATGACAATTTTTTAAAGTGACTTATGCTTTTAGGCATCACTGACTTCAGAATGATATTTCAGCTCCTGTTTCATTTTGCCCTCTCAGAAAATTTGACCTTGATGCTAATCACATTGTCACTATTCAATAGTACCTGGTGTCTTGCTCTCACCTATTGGATAGATACAAGCAACAGACAGACCATATACGGATTATGATTAGTTCAAGTAGATTAATGTTTAACCTATTGTCCCCATGGGATGTTAGATACACCTGTGTCGACAGCCATGTATACTTAGTGCTGCAAGAAATATTAGCTGTTTTAAATATCAGTTTGCTACATTTTCAGAAAACACATATATTTCTAAGCAAGCAATAGTTTGAGGGTTTGTTATATTGAATCTCCATGGACCGCTATTGGGTATGGACAACAGCCACCTGTCAGAAATATGCAGCTTTTGTTATCTGGGTGTTCACACTGTTTTCTTTGTAAAGTTTATCTGTGTATCAACTTTGGCTGGTCCAGAACTTCTTCAGCTGCATGGTGTGAAATACAGTAGGCTAAAACTTTAAGGAAAAAATGGTAGAATAATGGAATTTATGGGGATTTGTTCATTAATATCACTTATCATATGCCTTAAGGTTTCCTTGATCTTTTTTTTTTTAAGATCAAAGAGAATATTTTCACTATAGAACATATCATGTTAAAGAAATGTCTAAGTTAAAGAAACCCTTACATAACAAAGTCTGGGCATGGAATTAAATGCTGAATTTTAGTGATGAGTATTTGTAGCAATTAGACAGGGATATTCTGCTAAAAATTGGCACTCCTTATAGCGTTCACCAAAAAGACAGAATTTTACATTCTCCATGGAAATTCCATCTTATAGATCCCAGATGATAAAGTTCCTCAAAAATGTATGACCAAATGAAGTTATATACTAACTAATGCAATGTACTGTGGCTGGACAGCAGAGGACAAGTGAAGATACTAGAAGGATATCTGAACTGACACTTCATTTCTAACCAGCTTAAATAAGTGTAATAAGCTTAAATAGCTTATTTTAATACATTTATTTTGTGTCCTAGTTTTGGCAAATTGGTTTAGTTATTAATGAAAAGTCAGAGTCTAGTCCATAAAATGTTGTGTTAAAAATACTGTCCATTCAGCACCATGTTCAGTTCTTGAGTAGAAGGGACATAGCACAGATAAGGAATGCTTTTGTCAAAACCTTGGTTAAATTTAACTCTAGATACCACTCAAGTAAATTGTTTATGTCAACATTTAAAGTAGCATCCATATCACTAAGTTACCTTGGTTGGCTGTGGAAGCAGGTGTCATTTACCTAAATGAGTGTTTGTGTATAGGTAGACACAAGGTCATTAATAAAAAAGTTTTGTCTTTAGTTTGATTGTCTGTATAATTTTTCCAGTATTAGATACTAATAGGTAATGTAGTCAGACTACTGATCCACTGTCCTTCAGGAATTAGTTTTTAAAATCTGTATTTTTATTTTGAATATGAAAATCATTATGTAACAATATGATTTTATGCACAATCACTTTAGAAAAGTTTTAATAAACCCTTCATGTTATTGAATGCACTTTGTACAGATTCCCTTACAGTTTCTCTTGCATATCTCCAGTATGACTTCAACTGTTCATATTTCCTTCACTTATTTATAGGTAAGTAAACATATTAACATGTTATATGTTCAGAGGAGTAACTTTCCACAATAACAGTAAGTATATACCTTTAACAAACCAGTAAGGTAATGGCAATTGCAGTCCTTAATAATAAATGTGAGAGAATTCATACAGACATTTTCCCTGTATCTAGATAACATTTCTGCTGAGATGGCTTCACAGCTTTTTCCAGGAAATTTTCTTTCATCTTTTTTTCCAAAATTTAAGGATTCCACTGCATTGAAACAAACAAACAAACAAACTTGGCTTCACCTAGTAAACAGATCTATTCTGTGAAATGTGTCCTTTCTATAGCCTATCTCAAAAGCATAACATTAGAGCAATTCCTTTAGTTTGAAAAACTTAGAAATCAAAGACTTGCCACCGCGGGAAAAAGATAAAGAAATATTCTTCCTCTTACTTTACTTATATATTCAAAAAGCTGTATATTCTATGAAAAAAGTATATGTTCCTGTCTTTTATTATTGTCTCTTTTTTCCAGATAAATTGTACATCCAAATAATATCACCTGTAACCTCTAAGTATCATCTGCCTACTGTTGTCCAAACCACACAGCTGGTAAAACAGTGGGAAAGATAAGAATCCCAATCTGATGGAATAAGTACAGAGATCTGAGTTCCAGTTACAGCTTGATTCAATGCAGAGAACTGCATTCTTTCCCTTAGTAATTTCTTGACTGTGACACTATTTTAGATTATTAAATTATTTCAATTAATAATAGAACATTTGAGGATTAGAATTAATAGCTTATTATTAGGATACAAAATATATGATGACAAAATATATTGTGGAATAGAAAATATGGATTTTTGATAAGATATTGTTTTTTATTCTCTTAGGTCTTAGTCTGAAGCCTCCTTTGACTTTAATGGATTGAATCAAACCCTTATTGTTCAGGTGTCATCTTTTATCTGTATTCCCCAAGGCCTCTTATATTCTTACATAGTGTCTTGCTTTCTGCAGCTATATCACACTCATTCAGCTCTGAATTACAAATAATTACTTGTCTCATCTCTAAGATTTGTGGTCTTTGTTTTATGGCTAATTATTTAAATAATGGTAATATACAGCTTTGGACACTTCAGCTTTTGAACACAGTTTACTCAATAGCAGGGGTGTACAAGTACAATTTCATTTAAACACAAAAGAATTTGAATTAATTTGAGTGAATTTCCTTCAGAAAACTTTATCCCTTTTTTCTTGTGTCACCCATCTTAGATCATTCTAGAAGTCAAGTCTTACCTGCACTAATGCTCATAGAAAAATTTTTAGGCTTGCACACTCCGATACTTTAGATGTCAAATTTTATACACACATGGGAAGTTCTTTATACTATATGTGGCATAGAACCTTAATTATTAAGACAGGAGACAGACAGTATTCCCAAAGTCCTTCACTGGAACTTTGGCACAGAGGCAATTAAATGAGTCAGACAGGGCTCTGGCTGTACTCTTTACAGCTTGGCTCAATCATGCATGCATACTTTTTTCTGTGACTGAAAGAAAAACCTTAAAAAGTGTTCACCCTGTTAGTAAATCCTAGATAAGCCTCGTATTTTTTTTCCTCAGTCTGCTGTGCGAGGACTTGTAGTCTGAAAAAGATTCAAAATGTTCTAAAATTCCCATGTCATGTTTACCTGATGCTTTGTCATAAGTCACTTTCACTTCCTGAGAAATTTAGATCTCAGTAGGATCACCAGTTTCATCTAACAGTAGCGGTTACTTTTTTCAAGATATCCTAGAATAAAGCCATGTGATTAGTGTAAACAATAATAACTAATAAGCACAAATGTCAAAAACAATCCCTAAACATAATTATTAATTTGAGATATTGACTGTATGAGTGTACAACTTTTTGTGGGTGAACTAAAGAGAAAAAAGATGAGCCTGCTGAGGTTATGAGAGTTGTATGAGAAATAGATACTTATTTGCTTCCTCAGACACATTTTTAGAATTAAGTGATTTACGAGGCTAAGTCTACCTGAAATTCCTTTGATTGGTTTTATATTTAAAATTTAATGTTCATTCAGTATATATACAGCTCACAAAACTGATCAGATAGGATGCATATATATTTAAAATAAGTATGGCAAGTTTGTTAGTTTCACAAAATATTTAACATTGTCTTACTTTTTTACTTATTCACCTAGCTGAACTATGTTCTTTAAAACAAATTTTCGTAGCAGAATTTTTTGCATTTTGTATTTGTTATAGTTCAGGAAGGATTTATTTTCCCTGTAAATAGAAAAGGAAAAGGTGCTTCTCTGTATAGAAGTGTGAACATGTTAGCACATGTCTAACATCCACGAAAGGTTAAAGAGATAGAAAATGTCTGGCAAGGATACTAACAAACAGGACAGAAAAATTATTTTTAAAGAAGAGTTCCCATTAGGAATATTGTTTTGGTCTATTATGTATACACAGTATTCTGTATTTTTTATCATTTAAGTAGTAGCCTGAAAAACAGAACTTGAAAATATGCTTATTATATATTCTTTAAATCCTCACTTTTTAGTGATTGTGGGACAAGTAATGTTCCCAGAAGGAAATATAACTCTTTCTTTATTATGACTATAATTATTTCATTAAGTCCCCTTTAGGGCTGCAATGGCTGGAACTGTCATAAAATACAAGGTGGAATTTGTTGTAGAGGTTGGAATTAGAATTTTATTTCAGCCATATTTTGAGGAAACTGAAGAGTTTTCACACAAAATTAGCACAGCCAAATTCAGAAGGAAGTAACTTTTGAAAAAAAGCACATACCTTTAAAAACGTATTGCATTTATTAAATGACTAATTGCATGTAATGTTTGATATTATGTCTCTTAAAGGCAATTTTGTGATGTTTAGCACTGTAAAAGAGTCAATGACCTGCAGAGAGGGTTATTTTCTTAGCATGCTATCCTATCCCTGTTGAAGTTACTAGCTTTGGCTCATGCAGGATTGGCCTCCTTCAGCTGAAATGAGTATCACATGGAGCCAGGTCAACAATCCTGAGGATGACTGATTTATACTAATAGCAAGATCTTTTGTACCAATCCAGATGGTAAGGCAACAAGGTGCTGACGTTCAGGAAATGTAGCAATGAGTGGCAAAATAAAATTGTTTGGATGTTATACACCTTGGAGGTTTTGTGGTTTGTTGCATTATAAATAAGGCAGTTCCTATTACTGCTCCTGTGTTTCTGCAGCATAGTAGCGCTAATAATGTGTAACTGATAGAATTTCTAATAAAGATTTATTAAAAATATTTTTCAGTGATCCTTTCACCCCTTAGTTTTGACTTCTTGTGGCTGTTGGTGTTGCACTTATAGTTTCTGATCAGCTTATGTCTTCCCTCTATTCTGTTTTGTAACATCCTCTTAATTGGTTCTTTGCTCCTGTTTGTTAGCAACTTGTCTTAATGAATTCAATGAAAAGGGTGTGATATTATGTGCTGAATGTTTTATACCCTAATTTAACACAACTTAAAACTGAAGAAGCACAAAATGAGCATCCTGTGGCAAAGGGTACAAAAATCCACTTCTCATGCTTAATTCACTTGAACTAGAGGCCGTCATAGCTTGAAGTGGTTTTCTGTGTCTCCATGGACACAATGGACAATGACTTCAACTTTTGTTCAGATGCAGAAACTGCGTTCAAGAAATTTGCAAAGCTTTATTTTAGCACTTGCCACTGTGGAACCGGCTTTGCAGGCATTCCTGGGGGCACGGCTCTTTAACTGAAGAGACTACGCCACAAGAAGGCAGGGCCAGAGAAGACAAGGCCACTGCATTAAGTACACTCTCCTGAGGGAAGTACATAGCAGTCTCAAACCATATCCTTTAGAATTCAACAGGAGATTTCTTGCCCACAATCTCACTGACATTCAGCTTAAGTTGAAAGCAATAGCAGTTGTGAGAAAACTATTGCCATATTATGAAAGAAATGTCAGTGGATTTTCAAGTGCCTTTTTCTGAAATGGAAATAAGATATGTGCAAGTAGTATAAAATTTTATTTTCTTTTGAATGAGCTCATGAGCAATGTTGTTGAAACTTGCTTTAAAATATTTTAAATATGTAACTATGTTACAACAATGTACAACAATATTACAAAATGATTGCTCTGCTAATGGGATTACTTTGTATAGCTGCTTTCCTAAGCTTAGATAAATGTAAATGCGTGTAAATGTGAAGTGAAGGCTTCACTTGTAAAATTTTGCTAGTTACATGTGAGGGAATAAGTTACCATTCTAGTAATATGGCTACTCACAAGAACCTAGTCAATCCCTACCCTATACTAAAGCAACAGAAACAAAACAAAACAAAACAAACAAACAAAACCCCCCAAAACAAAATGAACAAACAAACCTCTAAAAACCAGATCCCTCAAAATATTGATGTTATCAGTAGGAAAGTGCATTGAACAATTATAGATAGGAATCCAGGCCATCAGTTATAATGAATGGGTGGTGTAGACAGAATATATATCAGGTATCTCCATTTTATCTATATATGCTTCAATGACAAAAAGATCTTCAAGACAATTGCATTCACAGTGCCATTTGGCTAGACTCTCATCGGTTTTGTTCAACCAATACAATATATATTCCAAAGTCAACAACAGGTTGTGAAGGATGTCAATTGAGCCATGCTATTCCCTTACACAGAAGCATAACCAGAAGAAACAAAGGTGTCTTCCACATTTTCCCCCATTGCTTGTTTGAAAGAATACTAAGACATGATTCACCTCCTGTAAATGTCAGTTGAGGATACTACAACAAAGAAGTGGATAGAACAGTGGGAAAACATTGGAAGGAAATTGTCATCAAAATGATGAGAACCTCGTTGACTTGTGTTTAGTGAACAGCCTAGTTCTTTCCAACTTCATGTTACCTAACAAACACAAACTCACCAGATGGTGAATCAGAAAATCAAATAGATCATACTCAAACAAATGTAAAAGCACATTGAACAGTTATATCAAGAACAGCCACAATCTTAGCTTTGCCAAACTGAAAATAAATCCAAGAAAGAAATCTCAAGATGAACTGAGTATCTATGAGAGACAGAGGCAAAGACTAGAATGGAAGAAAAATGAACTGCACAATGGAATTCAAGCTTCATTACTTGAAGCCAAAGACAAGGAAGTTAGCCAAAGATGAGCACTGGAAAAAAATACTAAGAAAAATAAAAAAAAAGGGGAGAGGCAAAGAATAAGAAAGCAGATAAAACACTGAAAAGCAAGTGTGCCTTGTGGTGTGAAAGCACAGCGTGAAAAAGAGATACATGGTGGTAGCTGGAAATGTGGAATAATCCTGAAATTCCTCATTGATTTCAAAAGCTCAAAAGAAATCATACTACTCTAATAAACAATGTATATAAATCGTGAAGAAGAACAAGCTGGATTTAGGACCACTGGATTCTATGTAGAACATTTATTCTGCAGACCCTGGTAGAAAAGTACTTCAAATTAATTGTCAGTCAATAGCAGGACTAAATTTCAAAGGCAACTGATAGATCACAGATATTTGGTAGATCTTTCATTTGCTAGACCAAGGTGTTTGATAGAGTAGACCCACATTTTGGAATACCGTTCTGTCATATGAAATCTCAACAGTTGTTAATGTTCTCAGGACAAGAACATATCTGAACATGAAGACAAGCATCAAATGTATCTGCTTTCTCTTTCTCTCATCACTGCTACATCTAGAGTATAAACAACTAGATAGAAATCCAAATATTGTTGATATTATGGACACAATTGAGAAAAAAAAATCATTTGCAAAATTGAGGGCTCAAAATTATGACAAAGCCTTGAAATACTAAAAGAGAAAAAAATGTTTAATATGGTAGAACAGCTCACCAATTTCAACAGAACTTTAATGATGTATGGTAACCTCATAAATGCAGTAATATCAAGGTGAAGAAAAGTACAGACTGTATTCATTTAGCTTAACAGTGGATGGACTCAAAGGTTCCCAGCAAAGATTCTTGCCAACACTGAGACATTTCAACTCAAATATATTGATACGTGACTGAGCGTTTAAAAGTGTTTTGTAGAAAAAAAAGACGCCTTTGAAACAATAGCTGAGATGATACACCTTGCCTGCCTGGCTTAAGACATCCATAAAGAAAACATGGAGGGCTATGATGGTTCCTATGGGCTCCCTGACAGGTGCATTACTCTTGTCCACAGATCAACACCTAAGACAACCTTGTACATCTTTAGTGTAGCTATCTAAAGTTGTTAGATGAATATATGAAGTCCAGATTTTTTTTTTTTCTTCACCAAAGGAAAGATGTTCTTAACAAAACCTGGATCTCAGATATAACTTCCAGCAGCTGGTTTCCACCAAACTCAACAAAAAGTTCATTTAACTGGGTGTGTACTTTGGCTCCCCTGTGACAGTGTCAAGTAGAAACCAAATGGTTTCAAGAAATGAGTACAGGCACCAGCAAATAAGAGGGGAAAGACCATTATTTGAGAGTACAGAGTAGGTGATATTAGTATCAGTTACTGTGTATAAAACACAGTTTAATGCAACTGAAGATACATTAGCAAGTACAGATTTATTCACCTACTATGGGGAGAGTTTTGCACATTTTTCTGCTATACAATAACTTTATTTTATATTATAACACATATTAAAGAAATGGTTAAGTAAAAGATAGATCTAAAAATTATTGTCTACATCAATCCCCAGATTTCAGAGCTTTTTTACATCATTCACCTATCTAGCCAATGTTCCTCATTCTGAAAACAACGGATTGAAATATCCATGTGAAATTTTTTCACTAAGTTTAAAGAGACAAGTAAAAAAACAATAAACTAAATATCACCAAAAAGTAAGAAAAAAATGAGGTCAACCAAAAGAAAGATAAGTTGCTCTAAAAATCAGCATAATTTCTTGGGAAAAGGTTTTTTATCCATCTTTGGAATATTCACATTCTGATCCTCATAAAGACTTTTCAAATCTTTTAAAAGACTCTGTGACATGAATGATATTGGACTGTTATCTTTGGATACTGGTTTTTAGGGACTGCTTGTTGAATCTTATGAAAATATTTGATTCACTAGCTCAAAATTAATAATTAAACATGAACATGCAATCAATTACATAATGTTATCAATATCTTGGTTGTGGTTATTACTGGGACCTGTCTTTCCGTTACTAACTTAATATCACAGTGGGATTGATCCAAGAACTGTGAAGCACTGAAATCACAAACATCTGTTGCTCCTGATCAAGTCAGAAGATGTCACCTACATGTCCCTACTTTACTTTCTTTGTATTGCCTAGACTGTATAGCTAAAAAAAGATGCAGGATCCATCAAGGGATGCTATAAAGAATATTTTTAAAATTTAATTCTGACTTTGGTGAACCTACATTAAACTCAGCTTTTTTTTTACGTCATTCTGCAATAATTGTAGTCCAAGGAACTTATCTAAGTAACTAGCAAGACACTGTAAGTTAGTCTATCAGATTGCAGGGACAAACTGTTCACTCTGCTGTTCACAAAATAGAGATAGTATAAGTGAGAAAAGAATAAAATGACTCTGACAAAACTGTTTGTTCCATTTTAAGCATAGAAAATTGAAGACCACATGTTTCACTATAAACTTTTTTTCTATACCGTAAGCTTCAACTCCTTTTTTTTTGATAATCTGTTCTACTTTTTCAAAGATCAAAAAACTTATTACCCCACCAAACCCCATGCTGAGCTTTCCTCTTATCCTTTCCTGATTGTTGGTATTGTTGCAACCTGTTCACAGTAAATACATCAGATTATCTTTCACAGTTTGTTAAAGCTCTTCCACCTCCACAAAGCTGTCAAAGCACTATTTGAAACACACACACGTATACAAGCAGAAAAATACCATCTTGACAGAAAGTTTTCATTCTTCATTTACACATAGACTTGATACTTCACTTCCTACAAACATCAGCCTCATCTTATAAATCAGATCTTTAAGATAGTTTCAAATAAATTAGTCTTTAATCCCCAGGCAACCTATACTTCCCAGAAGATGAGCCAGGGTTGAAACACAGGCAGCAGCCGAAGAAGTTTGTGAGTGTTAAAGCACAGGCAGAAAATTTAACTCAGGTTTTTGCAAAAAAACAGATTCTGTTTTAGAGAAAAATGAGGATAAATTCATTAAATATGTTGACTTCAATTACAGGTGGCACAGAATATCTCGATAAACTTGAAAAGGAGAGAGGAGATGGCAGATTCTGAAGGACAGTTAGCATGAGAGAGTAAGTCAATATGGATTAAATTAGAGGGCTAAAAGGAGAAGTGTAAGACAAATTCATGCAAAATCTACATTTTTGTCATATATCAGTCCAACTAATGTTTTCTTAATGCATGTCATTCAAGATTGTGTCAATTACTTCTCAGAGGTGGGTGAAAAGGGATTAGATTTCGGGTCTATTTTCTTTTTTCTCTCCAGTTCAGGACAGAAAATGCAAATAGGTAGTTTGGAAGGTGACTAAATAAATTATGTCTGGGAAATCAGGTTTCATACTTCCGCTCTTAAGGCATGCTTAAACTTTAGACTTCAAAACTTTCCAGTTGTTTCTTGGTTTATGCTATTATTCTTTATTTCTAGTTCTAACAACTTCTCTTTAAAAACAATCCTGATGATGGCTATTGAGTTCAGTTACGGCTGAGCAGGCCCTTAGGTTTTCATGGTTGTTTGTCCCAGTCCCATAAGGAACTGCATTCCCTTTGACTAAATTCCCCTGCAGTTCCAATTGGCTATACCATTTCTGTCTCTAGCTCTGCATTACCTAAGAGTCACCGGGTTTCACTGTAACAATGTATTTCAGTAGCTGACAAATTGATCCCTGTCATACAATTTAAAAAGCACTTGGATGGTGTTTTATTAATAACTATTCTCAAAAGTTTTGTTAATAATTCCACATGTATAGAGCACAGAGCAGCCATCATTTCACATCGCCAACACACAGGAGTGGCTCTTGGACAGTGGTATTTGCTGTATGTTTAACGCTTCAATTGTTGTGCCTCCTATCTAATTGGCTAGATTTTAAAGGGCTCACACACACTTGCTACAAAGAGAGAGAGTTTTATCTTCCAGCTGGCTTATCCTCCCAGTACTTATCCTCTAGTTAACTCTTGCTCTTTTTTTCTGACTCTATCCCTTTGAAAGGTTTAGAGAAAACACTTCAAAGTGTTGTTTTTCAAAGATATGGTACTTAAGATAAACTCCCCTCCAGTCTGACCCTCTCTTCATATTTCCCATCTTACAAACATTCACATTCAGCTTTCTCTTCTCCAATTTGCTGCTGTCACATCCAGTGGCCAAGCCTTGCGCTCACTTCCCATATGCAATCAAAATCTATTAAAAAAAAAAAAAAAAAAGAAAGAAAAAAGGGATACAATAATCTTTCATTTAACAGCTTCCATTGAACAGTTTCCCAGTAGTTCAGTTTTACCAGTCTACCTGTGAATAAGCAGACTGAACAAGAGGATTCAACATTAAAAATGCACTGCTAGTGTACTTAATCCATACAATAATTGACAAATTTTTCAAAAGACCCTTAAAATAGTTAAATGTCCAATTTTAACTGAGTTTAAGAAGGAACTAAAGGAAGAGAAATATCAAGAAATATTCTGGTTCTAGGAAATGTCACTTATCTCTGTAGCTATCCCTGTTTGTCATCTGTCTGATCTGTAATTTTCTATTCCATGCATGTGCAGCACAGATTGTCTTGCCCTTTCCCTAGGTTAAAAGGGTTCTTTGTGATAAATAGGTGAGGTGGTCCAGCCACAAAGTACATAAATAGTGTAAAAATAATACACTAATAGTCATGTAGTATACCTTTATCAAAATATGATCTATATTATGGTCTCATATCAGGTGCAAACTCCATCAGTTCAGATTAAGTGCCTTACAGTTCTACATCCAACACTATTTTCAGAATTCATGTCTTTATTTTATTTAAAAAAAAAACCACCAACAACAGAAACAACCTTCCTCACAAACACAGTTACCAAGCATTTTGGCCAACAAATGATGCAATGACAAAAAATTGTTCTTCACCCTTGGCCTTTTTAATTTCTCCTTGGTTTTCTAACCAATTCAAGTGCATTGCCACTTAGATGATACTTGATGCAGGATTTGTGTCAGCCAGGGCAGATCATTGAGACTGATAAGGTATTCTGAAAAGTGCCTGATTAGGTGTCTTAGCTTCTGTAATGACTTAGTGTTATGCAAAGCAAATAGGTCATGTTGCCCCTAGCCTGCTCCTTAGCATGCATTTGAAATTGGCACTGTGTCATCACTGCCACCTGCTCATTCACTGGCAGGACAGAACAAGATGATGTGTTCTGGCAAACGGATGTCCAGCTCAATCACTGACGCAGTAACGAAAGCAAAAGGGAATGAATACTCATGAGAAAGCATCCCAGAGGGAAGATCCGCTGCGATTGCCAGCACTGCCAGTCAGTCATGGCATCCCACATCCCCTCTCTACTCCATCTACGGAGTCATGATACTCAGTACCTCTGGTTGGCTTTGTGTACTCTTATAGATCATATATTTGAAAGCTTGGGTGGACTCAGAATAGTAGTGCTGGAAAGTGTTAATTTCAACTGCACGCTGGGTAACTTCCAGGTCACACTCCAAAGACTGTGATATCTTGACTTAGTAGTGGCATGGGACATTTAATGAAGGATATGCAGCAATGACATAAAAATCACTGCCATTTTAATAGAATTTACAACCTAGTATCATTTATGTTGTGTACTCTTGTATATACTTACTCATGCCAGAATATAAAAAAAAAGAGCAGAAGTAAACCCTATCATAGAGACAAGATTCTATGAAAGAAATGTTGCTTTTTAAAATGTCATTCCTTCTGGGATTTGCTTTTCTTTAAGGAACCACATTATGATCTAAATAAATTGCTGCAATTATGGCTCTGATTCAGAAAAGCACTTCAGCACATATTTAACTTAAGCATGAACTTGGCATGCACACTCGAGTGTTGGCTTGTAAAGATATTGCTGTAACTGAAGATAGAAACCCTGCACCTTTTATTCAGTACACAGCAAAAATAAAACTTTCAGACGATAGCTCAACAAAATAAGTCACCTTTTGGCAAGTATATGCTCAGTATCATAGAATCTACTGTGTAACTGAGTTCACAACACTGCTTTCCCCAGCTTTTCTTTGACTTATCTTGAAATAGCCCTGTTGCATTGATGAGTACTAACTAGTTTTATCAAATGAACACCAGCTATTATAGGTGACCTTGAAGGAAATTAAAAAAAAAAATAAATCCATTTATTTCATGAAATAAAGCAATTCAAACTTAAACCATCACCCCTACCCAAGACTGAAAATATTTTTTTAGAAGGAAATTGACCAAGAGCAATACAATATGGCTAGGATAGATAATTGTGTGAAAGATTTAAAATTTAATCATACATGAACTCTAAAACATTTCAACCTCCTGTCCAGCTAAGCAACTAGCAAATAAATATTTATTTAAAGTCCAGCAGACCTATCAATACTTTTAGAAAAAAACCCAAACCCTACAGCAACATCTCAAAGCAGGACCCTTTTAATATTTCCCACCTTTGATCTTAAGGCACAGATAGCCAGCTTCATCATTACCCGCTCTAGGCCACTGTTATCTGAAAGAACTGATTGTCTTTGCCTTCTTCCCACTGCCAGTGTTCAGTCCTGCAAGAAGTGCAATACAGAGAAGGAACCAGAGAAAGCTCAAGGATTTTTCCCTCCTTCTTCTTATTTCTTCTTTAAGAATTAAGTAGTTTTTTCTTACACCAAAGAACCAGCTGTTTTTGGAGGAGGAAGAGTCAGTGAGTTCTTTTCCCTAACTGAAGTGAAAATAAGCTCAGTCTTGCTTCACTTGCCTTTAGGAATCTTGAAGGAAGTAAGGACTTCTCACTGCAGAATCAACAAACTAAACATCTGTAAACTCTTCTCTGCAGGTCTAACTATTTTTCATGTACATTCTTCATGTTCTGTAAATTTGAATGGGCAACAGTGAACAAGGCAGTATTCTTTAGTGGGGCAGGGCTCTGTAAAAAAAAGCAAAAGAGGAATGAAGTAGCAAGGAGAGATGTAATTTAGTAGAGACTTTGCAGGCACAGTAAATGTTCATAAAGGCAATATTGCAAAAAAAAATTAGAGACAAGTATCCAAAGTCTGTGTGACTGCTTTAGGCTGAATCCCTTAAACATCTTCTCAGTGATAGCTTTCTTCTTATGGCAGAATGTTGTTTCCCCAGCCTGACTTTTAAACTTTTGGATTTTGACAGCAGTATGAGGTAAAGGTCTTCTCTGACTCATTAACTTCCCATGTTCCACTCTCTGCTCTTACTTTTAAAGTTTAAGAATTAATGTGGCAGCAAAGTCCTAATAACAGCACAATGATTTATGGCCAAAGACTATTGAATAACTTCATATTTGAGTACATGTTGGGATTTGAGAAAATCCTTATAAATAATATTGAAGAACAGTGAGAGTCTATAAATAAAAAACAAAGAGGCCAAGAACATAAATACCATGCAATGCCTTGTACGTGAGGTTGTACAAGAAACAACATTCTTTAAGCAGAATTCTAGATGAGTCTGATTTCAGCTGCAGTGTTATAATCTTATTTAATCTCATTACTTTTTATAAACTACAATCAATTTCTGTTTTTTTGTGTGAGAAATAAATTTGATGCAAATGACATGTGGTATTATATCACTTCCTGTTCCCGTGCCAAAAATAGAAATTGTTGTAACTAATGTACCATGAATACTGTAACTGCTTGCTGTAAAGGTCTAACTGGGCCTGTCATCTGTCACTTCTTTACCCTTTTTATGAGACAATCAATAAAACTTGTCATGTTGTTCCTTTTTATGGCTCATTGAGCTCTTATCAAATACTCAGTGAACTATTGATTAATGGACAAACTGGGGAGTATCAGCTTTTACTCACCTTGAAACACTGTTTCTGTGAACAGTAAGACTTTAAAATACAACTTTGCAGAGATCTAATTCTAGATTGTGAATCATACATGCAATTTCAGATGTTTCTCAGCATCATCAGTTATTCATCTCAGAGTGTTCTGGTCCATGAAATCTGCAATTAAAATCAAATGCTAAACAAAATTCTAGTCCTTTTATATGGTAAGTCAGGATTTTTCATTCCACTTAGATCAGTGCAGAAATACAACTGGGATCCATCAAAGCATATATTTTATTTGGTTAAAAAGATTACATGTTGCCAATTAAGTGATAAAATGTCAATTTTTTTTTTGCATCTGGTTGCAAATGAAATGAAGTTACTTTGCTCTGCCCCAAGCCAAGACAAACTGGAATTCTTATTCATAACCATAATTTTATTTTACTACATGTGCTTTTCTCCCCTCAACTCTTCCAGACCCCTGTAGTCTTCATTAACCTCCCCATTTATGTTCCCAAGCAAAGGTTGCAACTTTTCCTTTGCGAGACTTCAATATTTTCACTCTAGCCGTGGATGAAGATAAATTCCAGCGGTTGTTAGGTTATATATTTATATATGTGGAAATAAGAGAGGTTACTGTTCTTCCCAGAACTTATAAAAAACTCAGGCTTTAGGTTTTGTACCATTGCTTTTTCAGTGCACCATTTTTAACATCTCTTTTTCTTAGAATCAATAGTTAATAAGCCCATTCTGGTTCTGTATACATGTGTGTATGATTGTACCCAAAAGATCATAAGACAACTCTCTTTACAGTCTTTTCAGTCTTTTTTTTTTTTCCCTTTGATGTTGTGTGATGTCATAGTAAGGTTTAATCTGCCTATTTTTTCTTTACTTTCTTTTTAAACATTTTAATGCAATTAGCCTGCTTCCTTATTCATTTTCAGTAAAGCTGCAGTATAGAGACACCTGCTGGGAAATGAATGAACAGAAACAAATGCAAATATCCATAATAATAATAACAACAACAACAACAACAACAGCAGCAGCAGCAACAACATTATTCTTTTTTACAGCTTTCAAGATAGAAAGTATTCACTAACCTTATTTTATTTGGTATTTTCTGCAGAAACCTATTAACTTGATCCAGAAACATTCTAGACAAGGATGTTCAATTTGAACTTTCAATCTGACTGATTATAACAGAGCTTAACCTATCCATGGGATTTCACATCTTTCCACATATTTTGCCCTGCCAGTATCAATCAGAGAAAATCTTTGTTATTGGACCCAGGAGTAAGCAATGCCTTGTGCCAAATTCTGTGCATTAATTTTAGAAGTTTATTTAGGAAAATCACATGCTAGATCACATGCTAGATCTAATGATTCTATATAAAAAAAAAAAAAGAAGAGAATATGACAAAATAGAAGCTAGGGAACATATTACTGAAATCCATACTGTGTCAAATATGTTCATACAAATGGATAGTTAAAGTTAAGGCTTCATTTCAATCTTATATTGAAACTTTCCTTTCATATTAGATTACAATCCCCCTATTAGTCATATTATTCAATAAAGTCTTCATTAGTCAGAAAAGCCAGGATAATATACTTGGTTAATAATGATTTTATTATTGTATAATGATTTTGTTTGTAAAACATATATTATATGTTGAATATCTTATTTATTTAGGCATCTAAACAGTAGGGGTTTTGTTGTTTACTCTTTTCTGTAGTTTCTGTCATAATTCACAAGAAAATAGCTTCCTACTCTGCTTCAGAAGTCTCCTGAGAATAAGTGTTGTAGCACATGCTCCAAAACATTTGCAATGATAGCTCCATGTGCTTATGAGTTAATACATTCCTGGAAAAAATCATTCCAGCAGTTAATATTTTATGAAGAGTTTCCTAAAAATATAAATCTTATAAACAAGTTAATATAAAAACTATTAATTTTTTTTTTTTTTTTTTTTTTAATTTTGCCACCAGTGGGAACAAATAACATTTTCCAAATGATTGCACTCAGGAATAAATTCACAAAAGTACTTTTATGCTGCAGTGTTTCATATTACAATTCTTGGCTTGAGGCATCTTGCTACCGGTGGAAATGACAGCACCGAATTAGGCATTTTCTTAGGAATGACAGCTGAGGGAGATTCACCATTTACTTGAAGGAATTCAATCATGTTTCATCCTACCTCCTAGCTAAGAATGCTGATCCCCAGACTGCAGGACAGTCTGGTACACTGGCCTCATGCATCCTCTGCTTGCTAAGGAGCCTAAGCTGGGCCGGGGAGGATAGTGCAAGAGTCTGTCATTAATGCTCAGTAATGAGGGTGTTGTGGAGGGGGAAGCTCGAGTTTGAACTCTTCTCCAGTTAGTGTGCTAGGTTTAGATATGTGGGAATCTATTACGATATGTGGAGCACTTCAACAGGAAAGACTGTTTTGGGAACTTGAGAGAGCAACACATTTACGTATGGGCAATTTGGCACAGTAAGAATATTAATAAAAGGAAATTTTCAAGTGCAAATGAACAAATCAAGTTCTCACCACAGCTACATGAAATAGTATTTTATGTGAAGAACACAGTAATCGAGGTGAATAATTAGTTCTCTAATCCTTAGATTCTTGAATGAAACCCAGCTCTGTACCTTCTGCTATGTATTAACCATAAATTTCCTGAAACTACGTCCCAAGTGTTTCACTATCAGTGACTTTAATGGAAGAGTTCAGATATTTTGTAAACCATTTAATTATGTCCTTTGCAACTTCCTTCTAAACTTTTAAATATACCTTATTATGTCCTGATTTTTTTTGTCGCTTAATTTCTTCATTTTTTCTATCAGTGGATCTTCTGACTCCATTAATTCTTGATACCTAATAAATACCTGTGGAAAGGGTGATATTAATTGTTATTCCCCCAACAATCTCTGCGGTAAACTTGAGTCAGGACTAGAACAAATAAATAATTTCTTGCCCAACCCAGCATTTGTTGAAAAAGTGCTTCCTCCCGTAAAGTGAGATGCTGTATTGTTACCTTTGGGGGTGATGTTCATCCAGTAATATTCAGCCTGTATGTATCTCTTATATGAGTTAGATGTTCTGCTTCACCTATTTTTTATTTAAGCTTCTCATATTTGGTATACTTTATCAACCTTTTTTTCGGGGGGAGGAATTTTTTGCCTGCTGCTTAATTCCTTTGCATGACACTCCAGTATTTTTCTAGGCTGTACCTCTTTGATATCAATCTATCTACTACCAATTCATGTATAATTTTTGTCCCAGGTTGCATTGACAGCTACAATGTTACATGTGTCTTAATGACATCCTAAGTAGAAGTCTGAATTAAAAATATATTTTCTTGTCAACTTGACTTCAGTGTCTAGTTTAAATAGACTCCCCAATGTCACTTTCTTGCGTCAGTAATCTAAGGTAGAACCTTAGATAGCAAGAAGTGAAGAGCACCAAGCAACCTTCCTAAAGGCTTTGAATTTATAATTTTTTCTAATAATCTGAAATTAGAAGATTCATGAGAATCTTGTCTTCCCTGATATCTATTCTGAGAGGATCTCTATCTGATCTTCTCTCTCTCTCTCCCCCCCCCCCCCCCCGATACTCAGATTTTATGTACAAGTGGAAAAGTAAATACTTTACATACACATATCTAAACAGGTATACATACACAAAAATATATGTGTAAACACAGGTACATATACATATAAATGTATATACTTGCATATATATAAACTATAACTAGATAAGCTATCATATCAAGGTCAATAACCAAGCTCTTTGAGAGGTGACTCTTTGAGATAATCTATTCTGTTATTTTAATTTTACGTGTATATGCTTCTATTTTTAGCCTGCAGAAAAGGAGGCTGAGGGGAGACCTCATCGCTCTCTACAACTACCTGAAAGGAGGTTGTAGCGAGGTGGGGATCAGTCTCTTCTCCCAAGTAACAAGCGATAGGACGAGAGGAAATGGCCTCAAGTTGCTCCAGGGGAGGTTTAGATTGGATGTAAGGAAAAATTTCTTTACTGAAAGAGTGGTGAAACATTGGAACAGGCTGCCCAGGGAAGTGGTTGAGTCCCCATCCCTGGAGGTATTTAAAAGACGAGTAGATGCGGCACTTAGGGACATGGTTTAGTGGACATGGTGGTGTTGGGTCGATGGTTGGACTCGATGATCTTAGAGGTCTTTTCCAACCTTAATGATTCTATGATTCTATGATTCTATTTCAAGTTTTTTCTGCATGTTTCTCATGACCAGCAACTTCAGTGTATAGCATTCCAAAATAATATATTTCGCTCTTAACATTCTTACAATAATAATGATTATTTTTTGGGTAGTGTACAACAAGATTAACCTCCATTGTGGAGGGCTTATTAGCATTACTTTCTTCATTCAAGTTTCTTATTACTTCTTTTTTCAAAAGTATATATTAGTATATATTCACAGATCACTCATAAATTTAATATTTTCTAATCATTCTCTATAAAAAAGAAGCTCCATGTATATCACAGTGTCATGACTCTAGTAGTATAAATTGAAGAAATAGTTCTAAAAGTAGTTAGATTTCTCTACCTTAAAAAATATAAAAACCAGCTATAGCTCAGCTTAATGCAAACTGGCATTTTAAGTTAACCAGCTAACTTCAGTCGGGAGTAATATCTGAACACAACCACATAGTTAAAAGAAGCTTACCACTTTTCCATGTAGTATATCAAACATAACTCATCAACATATGACTTTGTGGCAGACTTTGACACAAATTTTTAAAATGATGGAACATAAGGCAAAAGGCAATAACTGACTTGATAGTAGATAAGAATTGAGGCACAACATTTATTATTAACTTTTTTAAAGCATAAGTGATTAAGAAAATTAATATTTACAACATTTAGAGACACCTAAGGGACCAATATAATCAACATCTTGGATCAACCACTGGATCGTTTCTCAGTACAGAAGAATACAAGCTAGTTCATATCATCTACTTTTTTAAAACAGCTGCTGTGGTGAAACCTAAATATTAACATACATAATACCTATTTTTATTTAATAGCAACAACTCTGTAGAAAGACCTGCTGAACTCCAAAATGTATGCATCTTGCTCCATAAAAAACACCTTGAATTCACCTTTTGTTTATGAGTCCAGGATACTTTTATTCTCTTCTGTATCAGATGCTACTTCAGAAAGTCTGGATAGCTACCACTTTAGCATTAATATTGCTCAGCTCCTTTTCTCTCTCTTGTAACTGAGCAGGGGTCCTGGGTTTTTTTTGTTCTCTTCCAATAAAATTTACTATATATGTAAAATGAAACATGAAAATAAGACAGTTAGGTGAAATTACTTCTTGTGCTGGTGTGATTAAGGAGACCACAGAAAACATTATCTGAACAATAGTAGCTAACTAATTGCCTTAAAAGTGATTTTAAATGTATCCTTACTCCTCTTAACTAAGTAAAGTTTAGGCTCCCCTATTTTATGTTCTCTGACAGTATTTGGAAGTTCAATTGATATTCAGCTTGCCACAATGGGGCTAAAGGTTAGGTAACAATGTCTTAGAGCTGAGGGGGCAACAGTTAACCGTGGTACTAGTGTCAGTTCTAAAAGCACTACATTTCAAGTCTATTCTGAAGACTCTTACCTGAAATTATTTTAATAATAATGATTCTGGGCACCCAAAAAGAATTGGACATTACTCTTCCTGATTCCGCTTCACTGATGGTAGGTGTTAATGTGTAACCCGAATAAATTAGGTGGTCATGCAACATGAAGAATACCTCTCTCAGTGTGGATATTTCTTAAGCCTGTGTTACTATGTTCTCATAAGTTTTTCTTATATATGTATGAAATGTTCTAGCAATCAGACTAATAACCTCCTTAATCAAATAGTTCCTGCACTGCATTCATGTAACCACAACGTTAGGTGAAATTCCTATCCTTCTTGATAGCAACATACGTAGTGGAACTGTGTTCTCAAAAGGCAATAGAGAACCAAAGTCCAGATGAGAGACCTAAGTCTATATAGCGATTTAAGACACAAAAAACCCTCTTCACTAAACTATATTCTTGATTTCAGTTGAGGTCAAAGTCTGTGTATTATTTGGAAATAGATTGTTTTGTCCACTACAAAATCAAGAAAGGAAAGTCATTTCCTGTGGGTAACCACATATTGGTTTATTATTATACCCCTCGAAGAAGGTGAAAAATATATTCATCTCCAATGTGAGCTGCAAGGATTTGAAGTGTCTTCTTGTTGCACTAACACATTAAATAAAATCCAGTTTTAAACATAACGGCTAGTTGATTTAGGTTTAAAATACTTAATAGAGTTCACAAAATGCATGTGCCCTTTTAGAAAAAAATATTTGACACAGATTTTTCCATATTCACCATGGTCTTTATTGAATGACTCAAATGGTGTTTAGTACAGCTAAAGGCATCCTTCCGCAATATAATTTTTTTTCTCCTCTTCACTATAGACTTTAAAATAGCGTAGTACAGATATGCTCGTGATTTACAAATGGAAAAAAGATCTGAGACCATTGGAAAGCCTCACATGTTATGAGAAATTTTGTGCTGATGAGCTAATTACTAAAGTAACTTTTTAATATATTACTATTATTTAACATATTAATATCATTTAATGTTTTCATATGTTATATTAATACAATAATTTTTAACTGTTGATGAAATATATTTTTTATTTTTAATTTACCAGACAAAAGCTAAAAGAAATTTTAACCAACCTTACTAAAGAGAGTATTGGACATTCTTGTCAGCAGGTTTTATGAACTATCCACAAAAGTAAATATGTTTTATTTGTACCACAGCCCTGTGAGAATCCTTTCCATAGAATGGTGTGTGTGTGTGGATGTGTGTAGGTGTCTGTGCACACACCAGTCCTTTGATGATGGAAGTACAAAATGAGTGTTCCTGGACTGTAAAAAGAGCACAAAATATAATATTCTCAACATTTTCAGGAGAGTGATAGTAAAACTACATGTTTATTTTGATCCTGCAAACAACCATGTGTCATTTTAGTTGAGGTAATATGGGTTTCCTAATGTGAGTAAAGTGACACATCTACATAAGTGTTTCCATGGCTTTATACACATAACTGCAGAAGCTGAACCAATTTTATATCTGACTTTAGCCTACCTGTTTTATTTACTAACAGAATGGATTCAATACTTACATATTTATCTAAAATATAATAAAACCACAATATTTGTTGTTCCTATATCACCGGATTTCCATTTGCAATGGCATTATTGATTGTGAATAATTCTTGCTTTGAAGTAAAAAGAATCAAGGCACTAAGTTTTCAGCACAAAGAACCAGCAGGAAATGAAGGACAGATTAAATGAAGTAAACACTTGTTTTATCTTTTCAGTTCTTGCAACAAGCGATGCTGCACTGCAGAATTTTAACCATGACTTTACACCAGTCCTGGATCATGCTGGTGGACTAGACTAGCTTTACTGTGTGTGTAAATATGTACACACGTATTTTTAAGCTCTTTCTTTAGAATAGGTTTTCAGGATCATCCCCCACTTATCTCTGCAATGTTTTCCATCCCTATTAAGTTTAGCAGCAGGAAACAAACTTACTGGCACAAACCAAGCTTGTTTCCCAAGTCTAACATATTGGAAAATAACAATCTATGCTTTTGTGTTTGATTGGCCTTGGGTTAATATGTTGATTATAACACATTACCACATATGCACATAACATACATAAAGTATGTAAAAACATGTAACATAAATGCTTTGCACATATCTCAGATCTCTAGGAAAGAACTCCTCAGAAGAGGAGAAAAAGCAACATTTTTCATTCTTATTAATAGTTCCTTGGTCTATTTTAATATCACAATTAGGAAATCCCAAGACTCAAAGCAGGATACAAGATAGTATTGTGACTCTGATCACTTTTCTTACAAGATAATTGCAAGCTAAGGATTAATGTTGTGCTTGGGGTTTTGTTTTGCTTTTTACCTGAAGGAAGAAAGCTTCAGTTCACAGAATCTCTGCCCAGCAAAATGCAGTTAAAGAAAAGCACATGCTTTAAAAAGCAGAACTCAGCACTTTGCTCCTTTATTTTTATGTTATTTTCTTTTAACTACAGCTATTATCCAGACCACACTTTCAATGACTGTTTTTAAGCATATAAGCAGATATACCATATGCTATCTTAAAACATTTATGAATATATATTGGCCTATATATTCTGTGGTTGGGTTGATAAAAGTACGCACTATAGCTCAGTAAGGAATTATGCAACAAATATTCATCCTGACATAAGAGTGGCAGTCATCAGATTCAGGATGACTTACTGAAAGGTACCCCTCTGGGCTTTCCATTTCATTGGGAAAAATCCAAACAAATAAATTCAAGTCTAACTTTTTGATACATTTCACAGAATCAAGTAAGAGGGGACTGGAAGAGATTCTGAGACATTTTCATGTACATTTAATGTTGTTGTCTAATAAAACAAAACTATTGGACACATTTGAAATGAAATATTTCAGTGTTTCAAAATAAAAATTGATCTAGAAGTGAGTTGTAGAAGAAATTCCTTTTTCTGACAGGTTTTATTAGACAGGTTTGCCTGTACCAACACAAGCTATGTTTACATTGCAATTCCAGTTGGGACTGTCCAGTAGGACATGTTGACATACTTAGTTAACAATCCTAACTCAGATAACGATATCCCTAGCTGCAGATCTACTTAGATGGATGTTCAAACCCTGTTTACAAGTAGAATATATGTCCTGGAGTCATATCTGCTTATTTCAGCCTAGACAGAGCTGCTAGTCAAGCAATGTATGTGTGTCTGTGTGTTTTTCTTAGGAATTATATAGATACATAATTATAAAGCATACATTAATTTATAAAATATATAGCAAAATATAACCATATTTATTATGTTGGTATAAAATATGTATTAATAACCATTAAGTTTCTGTGTGTCAAGACTATATACAGTCAAAAGAATAGCTACATGCTCTCAAAGTAAATATCTGTCACTTTATAGAACAGATACATTGCCACCTCGCACTAGTTATATCACACTAGAGCTGGCTCTCTTCACTAGTGAAAGACTTTTTATCATTATTTGCACATATTAATTCTACACACACTAGACTTTTTGAGGCTTCTACATGTCTGCATAAGGAAATATGTGTAGGATAGTCACAGACTGATGTTTTTAAGTAGTTATTTGTTGTATCTAACTTGACTTGTGACAGTCAAGTATATTAGCAATTGATTTTGGCATGGTTTAGATTGCAAAGATTCGTTAACAAATGACATAATGGTGCAAGGGGCATCTTTCTTCTGTCTATCTGCAGCTATGTCATTCCTAATGCCATTCCGGTACCATTATTAATGGCATTCTTTACACAAAACAAAATCTCACATAACTGAATCATGGAAAAAGGATTGACATGGCATTTACATCTTCTAGTTAACCAGGAAGACCTTTAGCTTTGCAGGAGAAATGTAAGAAAGCAGTTGGAATTACCAATAGTACACAGGACAGAAGAAAGAGATGAATTTATGGCAATGATACAGCTGACTTTCTGAGTGGACTACCTGAATTCAAAGGCGTAACAACTCAAAGTAATTTTAGAAGCATTGTCCTGGTTTTGGCAGGGATAGAGTTAATTTTCTTCCTAGTAGCTGGTACAGTGCTGTGTTTTGGATTTAGGATGAGAACAAAGTTGATAACACACCGATGTTTTAGTTGTTGCTAAGTAGTGCTTACACTAGCCAAGGACTTTTTAGTTTTCCATGCTCTACCGACTGAGAAGGCTGGGGGTGCACAAGCAGCTGGGAGGGGGCACAGCCAAACTGGCCAAAGGGACATTCCATACCATGTGACGTCATGCTCAGTACATAAACTGGGGAAAGCTGGCCGGGGGGGGCCGCTGCTCTGGGACTGTCTGGGCATCGGTCGGTGGGTGGTGAGCAATTGTACTGTGCATCACTTGCTTTGTGTATTATTATTATTATCATCATATTATTATTATTATCATTTTATTTCAATTATTAAACTGTTTTTATCTCAACCCACGAGTTTTTCTTACTTGTGCTCTTCCAATTCTCTCCCCCATCCCACCAGGTGGGGGGAGTGAGCGAGCGGCTGCGTGGTGCTTCGTTGCCGACTGAGGTTAAACCATGACAACCATGAACCTTCAAAGCACCTGCAGTACATAACAGTTGACTGCAAAGATAAAGAACTGATATTCTTTAGTGATTTTCTCTCCCATGAGCACTTCCCAGGCAGTCAGTCTAAAGAGATTTACCTAGAGGCACAGTGAGGTCCAACGCAGAGATATCTAAGTTAGCATTCAATGCTAAATTAGCTACCAAATAAAGGATAGTCTTACTAGCACACTCCTTTATCTTGTGCCAGTGCTTCCCAACAGAACAAATTAATTCCTCAGGGGCACATGGCTAACATACCTTTACTGGTTTAATACCTGAAATAGCTCATTTGGGGTCAGTTAGCTCTGTGCAACTGTTCATTGTACCACATTGGAATATACTGTGACTAAAGGAACAATAACTGAAAAAACTACCAGGATTAGATACTGTAGAGGAAAATGTAAGAGTAACAAAATGTCCTATCTATAGTGAGCTGGACAGTACTTCAGAATTTAAGATTGTCAGAAGTAGATGGAAAATTCTACAGAAATTGTGCCAGAATTGTGTGCTCCTTTTGGGTGAAACCAGGTTCTTTTCAATACCTTTGATCCACCCCAGCTGTGACTCTAACACTTCAAGGTGCCACAATGCAAGTTAGCCATAGTCAAACAAATCTAATGAAAAAGAAGACCAGTTAAAAAAATATGTCTACAAGGAGTGCTGTCAGGCAGCTTCTGAGGCCCTGCTCTTTGTCATCCTTCTGCTGAGTCGACTGTGTTAGGAATTTCATGGTCAATTACAGAAGTCCACCAGTGGTAGGGCACTTTTGACTCCAGAAATGAATGTTTGAAGAAATCAAGTACAGTAGGAACTGTGCAATCAAACAGTGATTTATGTTTTCTGATCCAAATAAGCCCTTACTTTTTGCAGATTTAATTTTGTCTTAGCTTGAAAAGTAATTTGTGTTGCTTGCCTTAATTCCTTGCAGTGAGGAAGGACAGGAGAGTTGGGACACTCTACTTTGGTTCTATTATTAAACAGTTGACTGTGGGAATAAGTATGTGCAGAAAATCATCCTACAAGCTCTGTAATATGGGTGTAGCTTATAATGACAGATGAGATACACAAGAACTAAGATTCTTTATGTAAATAGATCTGGGATGAATTATGTAACAAATTCTCACTAGATGGAATTTTACAGCAATGTAGTCTTTATATTTGTTCATCTTTTTTTTTATAATGATGAGTAATTTGTGGTGGAAACCAAGGCAAAGAAAATATGTGGGTTGGATATGTAATCATTGCTTTTCTAGAAAGAAGCAAATAGATCATGATTTATAACACTGTCCAAAATTATGTCAAGGTTTAGAGCAGGCTGAATAATATGAAAATATCTAACCCTCAAAATAAAAATATCCAAACCCTCAAACACTTCACTTCTGGTGAACTTATTTTAAAAATGTAACTAACAGTATTTAGTTAACAGTTTTCAATCATAGAATCATTAAGGTTGGAAAAGACCTCTAAGATCATCGAGTCCAACCATCGACCCAACACCACCATGTCCACTAAACCATGTCCTTAAGTGCTGCATCTACACGTCTTTTAAATACTTCCAGGGATGGGGACTCCACCACTTCCCTGGGCAGCCTGTTCCAATGTTTCACCACTCTTTCAGTAAAGAAATTTTTCCTCACGTCCAATCTAAACCTCCCCTGGTGCAACTTGAGGCCATTTCCTCTCATCCTATCACTAGTTACTTGGGAGAAGAGACCAACACCCACCTCGCTACAACCTCCTTTCAGGTAGTTGTAGAGCGCGATGAGGTCTCCCCTCAGCCTCCTTTTCTCCAGGCTAAACAACCCCAGTTCCCTCAGCTGTCCCCTCATTTTTTATAACTGTTTATATACCATGCAAAATGAAACCTATGTTCTTCCACTCTTCATTTGACTGGTCTATTTATGTATTCTTAATCTATTTTTAGAAAATATGGTGGAAGAAAATTGTTCTTTTATGTTCTTCTAAGGAGCTTGTCTGTGGCCAAAGGCCAAAGGCCAAAGGCTATTTATGTGGACAAGAATTAAGGACAGCTATGTCAGAGTACGAAGTCTTTGAGGCAGCCAATTTTTTTCTGACTGACAGGATGCGGTCCAGTGACAGTGTTCTACATATAATTTCTACCTTAGTTACATATCTCCTGTTTGACCTCAATTCATCACGAAGGGTAAGATGCATTTCATCTATTTTTTACCATCTTCAAATACTTGGTAGCAACAATGATAAACAAGTGATGGCGAAGTAGTTTCATATAAAAAGCATTTAGTCTCAATATATTAATCAAGCTGTCTCTGTGGCCCATGGAGAGGTAGGCACTTCCAGAGGGCAATTCCTGCCATCCTAAAATCTGTGTCAAATTTGCTGAGGTGAATCATATTTTGGAACATCTTATTTTTTTTCCTTTGGCTTAAGAAGTGCTCATATGACTAGCTTAGAATGCATGTCTAATTTATAAAATGGCTAAAGACAAATGAGATAAATCATATTCTCAATCCATTTTTCTGTATATAGGACCCTTTTGTAAAATAGGAATATGAGCTATAGAGCTGTAAGAAGAGGAGCTTGGAGACTACTGTCCGAGTAGGTATTACTGCCTAAGGCAGATAGAAATCTAAATATAACATTTAACGCATACTGTCATGAGCCTACTCAGAACTGCTAGAAAGTACTGTAATATAAATAATAGTATTAACTATTAGTCCCTAAAAAGAAAAGAAATTACAACTATTTAAATGTATCTCTACACTTTATGGAGAATGACACTATTTAGATGAGATTTCTTTGGCAAACATTTAGATACTAGAGACTGATTGGGGATACAAGCAGTTTAAAATCTGACATCATTCAGGAACACCAATTTGCCAAGAATACAGCTGAAGGTTTGTTGAGAAAAGTACTCAGGCAATTTAAATGAGAATTTCAAGACATGAGAGACGGTTAGAGCTCTAATGAAAGGGATAGCCAAGTTCTAGAGCTTGAACTGAAGTAGGAAAAGCAGTAGGACATTAATTCATTTAGTTATACACGACAATAACATGAAAATCTGACAACTCAAACAGCTGTCCAAATTACTGTACGTATGTGCTACTCTGATTTTTACAAAATCACACACATACATTCAGATTATGAGTCTGCAGAGGATTCTGTGAGCATGAGAAAATATCAGGGCAAACAGAAAAATTTCAGGATAGGGAAAAATTAGCATCATACCCCTGGGGAAAAATATGCATGCAAACTACTGAATACCGCAGCAGAAGCAGAGAGGTTTGATGACTGAATATAAGCTATAAAATCTATAAAGAGATCAGGAGGACTACAGAAAGTCACTGGAGCTTTCAGGAACCATCAGCACCAGAAGAAAAGCTTGATTTGTTTCTTCTTTCCTTCCTTTTTGTAAAACCTCTTACAGTGCACTATTTAGTCCATTCAGAATCTCGCTGAATCTAACACTAGATTCTGTGCCAAACCAAGTAAGAACATTTCATCAAGGTCTGTTTTGTTTTTTGTATATTATTGCTAAAAAATGGGGGGGGGGGAAGATATAAACAATGTATTATGCATTTGATAATCATGCATTTATTAACACATTACCTTTTAATCTAAAAATTCATTAGATAACAGCCAGTGTTTTGGCAAACTCTTAGAACATTACAGCAGCCGAACACTTACAAAAAAAAGGAGATTGGCTAAGCGAAAAAAAGGATAATAAAAAGCAAAAGGTCTTCTAAATTACTGTTGCCTGTGTCATTAAATTTCATATTGTGCATGGAATCTAAATACATCACTTTGTTCTGCATGACAAGCAGAAGTGAGCATTCATACATTACTCAGCCACTTAATTAAGAGCCTGGGATATTTGCAGTTAGCAGAAACTAATAAGGGAATCACATTTAAATTCAAATCACTCCTCAGGGTAGCTGTCTGCAACATAAGCAAAGCTTACTGGGTAGATGTTCCACTAAATGCTCAGCTAAAAGCTTAGTTTTACTGTATTTGTGAGTAAAGAATAATTCTGGTTTTGATTAAAAATGAGAGTAAAAGAAACAAATCTGTTTTGGATTTTCAAGTCATGTTTTGTCTCAGTTATTTTTAAATTCCAGTATGTCTATTACTTTATATAATAAAATAAGAGTATGATTTAGGGCTTTACTAGCACAAAACAGGAGGTTCTATAAAACAGTCAGCTGGGCTTACCCTACACATGATATTTCAAGACATTTTGCAGGAATAAGACCTATTGCAGACAGCAAGCAGCCACCCTAGCAGCCTTAAGGAAACATATCGAAATCCATGTGTTGGTACATTATGAGCCATGTCACAATTCCAAAAACTTACTAAATAAATGAAATTTACTGTACTACCAAATTTCTTCTTTGTTGCTCACTACTGAGCAGCTCATTTTGCACTTTATTCTTACGGAATTTCAGATTTTTTTCTATAATGGACCAAAAGTAAAGTAGTAAAGATAGTAGTAGTAAGTATACTTAAAATGTCATTAGCCAGGAATATTGTCATTGATGATGTGCAGATGACCCTGCACCATCTTCAGACCATTGCCAGGGTCCTCACACCAGTTCTAATCCTTTCTTTCACTTTTCTCTAGAGGACGTGCTCGAAGGATCAATGGATCTGAAATCTTTAAAATTCCAGCCAATTTTCTGTAATTTGAATGGAAAATATGTCTCCAGAATAGGCCAAAAATGTTCTTTGAAAATAAAGCTTGCTTATGGCATTTCACAAATATATGTAATGAGTTTTATATTAACCATAATCATGTTATTTAAAAATATTAAGATAATGACTGTTTCATATAAACTTCTCTGAATTCTAAAATTTCAGGATAGGAAAATCAAACATTAATATCTGAAAACTCACAGAAGAAATGTGTTATTAATTATTTTTTGGCTTTAAAAGTTGCAAACAGGGCAAAAACAATGCCAAAAATTTGTTCATTAAAAGTAAAGCAATTTAAACTTGAAAAATATGACATCAATCAAAAAAACCCCTCAAAATTCAAAATCTTTCATACAAGTTTTCAGCATCAGAAATATTGTCATGAATGTAAGCAACAGTGAATATTTAGTGTTTACCACAACGTTAGGGTGTGTCTATATCACAATGGATGCATTCTTGCACAGCATGCAAGGATGTTTAAGCTAGCTCTGAATGAGTTCGGTAAAAAAACTCAAACATTTCAGCGACAGAAAAGTAGTGCTTCTAGCTTAGCAATGAATCACTGCTGTAAGCCATTACTATTTCACTCCTTGCTGCCAATCCACAATGTACATGTTCCCTGTTGGTCACCTCATCCATACTTCGAGTATGTATAACTGACAACATAAAATATCCTTTCTTCTGTGACCTTTCCACACTTCCACCAAGTATAAGGTGTTTTTTTTCTTTTCCTCTGAAGTTGTTTTTCCAAGGCTTTTTCTGCTGGTCTGGGAGTTCAGCAGCTCTGAGACTCTCAGCTTCTGTATTTGAAGTATTACATTTAAAGTACTTACATTTGGGGGGATTTTTAAATGCTTTGGCACTTCAACACTGGTAATTTATGATTTTTAATACATTCATGAGGGAATCTGCAACATAGTTGTTGTTTTGTCACTTTTGCTTTACTATACACGTGTTTTCCTCAAAATCATATTATCATGCTTTATTTTTGTATATGGCATTTTTTTAATATAATTGGTTTATGGCTACAATGGCCAAAGAAGACTCTTGAATCACAGTTTCTTGGAATACCCTGGTGCCATATAGGAATTGTATGATATTTTCAAGCATTAAATCTTTAATTCTCACATTCCTAGAGATGCCTGTGCTAGGGTATGCATCTATGCAGTGAAATGGAACAATGCAGAGAAGTTAGCATTAAGTGTTAACCAAGTCTGCTCCAAAATTAGAAATAGTTTGATTGCATCAGCATGATTACATGCACTCAGCATTTATGAGTGGCCTGACATATTTCTGCAATTGCAACATCACTCCAGCATTGAGCTGTTGCTTTCAGATCTGAGCTTTTATCACCACATTAGAACTCCCTATTGCTCCTCTATATTGTTCCTCCTGTATTGCTCCTCTATACAGTATTGGTTGGAACCAGAGATTTCTGTATCTTATTAAAATGTGCAGCGCAAGCAAACCTTCAGAGAATAGAGATGTATTCTTACTCTTCCTTTGCTCATAAAGAAACAGAGGAACAGAGATATAAAAGTTTAAAATGCCTTAGGAATCATTCTTTTTCAGCCTTACACTGCTACCACCTGCGAAAATTGTGTTTGTCCAATAGTGTTTGATGACAGTGAAATCAGCAACAGAACTGTGATCGAGTGTGAATTTGACTCAGGGCAAAGCTTAGAAGAGCTACTTCAAATGCCAACATTTCTTAAACAGCTGTTCTCCCATATCATAACTGGAAGAGATTAACAAGTTTGAAGTCAACTGAGGAAAAACTGTTCTAGTAGAAGTATCTTGTCAGTGAATTAGGATACATCCTGTAATCTGCTAACCTTAGCAAAACTGTGTAAGTAGACTAAGAGTTTAGCTCTGTGAATTCTGTAAATCAGGTTTATTTTTCACCATTTAGTTTTTCTGTGACAATACACAAAACACGTCATAATACATCTTGAAAAGTCTTAAAGCGTGCAGTCTTGAAGTAGATTTTCACATATAGTGCCAAATACAGCCAAACCCACAAAAGATCCCCACTGCTTGAACTTCTTCGCTTTCTTTTTTTGGCTCTCCTTCTACTTCAGAAGAAGTTAAGAAAGTGCATCACCTCGTAGCCCAATAAAACAAATAACCCTTGAGCTATGAATAGACATTGACCTGATGTTTCACTTTCTTAATGCTAAGCATTTTCAACCTTTATGACATTTGTCTTTTCCTTTTCTCTAGTGCAATACAAAAGAGAGAAGAGCAAGAGGGGTGCTCAAGCTGGCTGATATAGGAAACCTATCACTCGGCAAAGGAAAGATAAGTAAGAAAAAAAGCAGAGGGAATCTGCCTTCTCATTTTCAGGATTAAAGGAACAGTATCAGGAGCAATACAGGATGTACAACTGAGAGGAGAAAAAGTGCTTTTCTACCTTTTAGTTGATCGATTTTATTCGGGAGATCATAAAAACACTTGATGTGGAAGGAGAAGGGTGAAGATTTCAGAAATAATTGCGAGAAGGTGGGTAATACTTGCCACTGGCTGTGAGGTTCAGCCTTGCTTGTGATCTTTTCACAGGCAAACTTGTATGCACATGGACATGGTATTTTCACTGGTGTATAAAAATAGCAGTTCTTTGTATGAAGACACTTATTTTCTTCCATAGCAGGGTATTACTATGGAAAGAAGACTGCTTGGAAAGAGTACTACCTGATGTAGAAAGTAATCACAGAACACAAAATGGGGTATGCAACCTAAGCAACTAGTAACAGGTTTTTTCTCTATCCAGAACACTCAACCAGTGCTCAGATCCTACAGAATCATTCATCTGGTTTACAGTTTGCTCCTGAATGCCTCCTTTGGGGCAGAAGGGGTAGCGAGAGGGAGTCCCCACAGCTCTTCCCCAGCATGTTGTTTACTGTAATTCAGCTTATTTTCAGCTGCCATCCTCCCCAGGGAGTAGAAATGGGCTTACCTGTGCTTACCTGGGAAACACCAGGGCAGGAAACCTGTCAAATGTACACTAGCAGGGGAGGGATCATGGCATTCCTTTTCCCCTAGCACTAGCATGAGCTTTATGACCTGCCCAGCCATGTAGGCTGAGCGCAACTAGTTACAAGCACAGTTTGTAAGTATCCCTTGGTTAAAAAATGCCTAAACTTTAGATAGATACTGCTAAATAACAAGCACGTTTGCACAGATCAAGACCAATTAACATATCATTAAATAACTTAGTTTATTTGCATTCAAGTTTAGCTCTATATACCAATTTACCTGACAAAGAAAAAAATTCATGTCCATTAGGGTTAAGTCTGGCATTTCTTTTTGTGAGATTTTTATGTGTTCCTGCTATTTTTTCTGTGTAGTCAAGTTAATGGAAATACATTTCTCCAGAAAGAGATATTTTAGAGAATGCCAGCCAGCAGGTTGAGGATATCTATAATGATTTTTAACTTGTGCAAAATTACCAGATCATAGTAAGTGAAATTCTCCATGTGTCTATGGCTTGTGCAGCAGAAACACAGTCCATGTGTCCAACCACATGACTATTTCAAAGGGATAATTCAGGCTTCAGAGTAATTTGCATATTTTTGGCTAGGTCTAAACTAGCTGTAGAAAAATATCTCTGTCAGAAATAATAGATCATAGTTTCAAAATAATAGTCATTGCTTAGTAAGGGAAAATAAAAGTAAAAATGTGAAATTTACACCATACTCTTAATTTCCATCTTGGTTCCTGTGGTAAGGAAGGCCTTTATGGACCAGCTATTTAAAAACTGTGATGGGATACATCTGTTAAAAGCATTTTTTATCTATAGTTTTTCAAAAGAAGCCTCTATGCGTTGCTCTGGTAAAAAATCAATCCTTCACAATTAAAGTGGACAGCCAGTAAAACGCTGACATTTAACAGTTTCAAGAAGTTAAAGTTGTGGACTGCATTTGCACTTTGCTGTTTGTTGGCATGTAGCTAAATCCCAAGCTCAATTTATGGCAGCCTCATTACAGCTTTAATTTTAAAGCTGGTGGTCAGCAGTGCTCTGAGCTTTCATCCCTTTTCTTTCCTGTTACTCTTGCAGAATCCTTGAGTACCTGGGTAAACAGGCCTGAAAGTTGATTTTCCATGCCACTTACACAAAATATCACGGGAGATTAACACCTGACTGAGCATTATACTTTTTATTTCAGTATAACTTATTGTATTTCTCATTCAGAAACATTTAAACCATCATGCCTTCTTGTTCTTATAATACTACCCAGAATACTTTCCTGAGGCTCTCTTTCAATTGAAAGCATATTTTAAAGTATTTCAAATTGTGTTTTTCATTGTACCCATGCAAAAAAAAAAAAAAATCATCTTTCTTGGAATGTGTATTATACTTGATCAGTCTCTTTTAATAACATTTGCAATGTTTTATTTCCAATTAGTTAATCTTCTGCAGTTACATGTAATCTGCATGCTGTATTGTGTCAAAAAGAGATAAAATCAATTCCAAAATAAGATTAATTAAAATATCTGAAAACCTGTGTTATATATTAATGTGTAAAAAGGCATAATTCCTAACAATTAGTGTTTTGACCTAAAAAAAAAAGAATAAATGGATTACTATTAAATTAACGGCATATTTAGCTGTTCTATCACACTTTTCTGTCCACAGATTTCAAAGGACATGAATAGCACTTTCTTTATTTGCAGACGGAAGAACAGAACCATAGAAACCAGCGGATGTCTAGCAGGTTAAACTGAAGATTCAGTACTTCTTATTTTTCTGAGGTTGCCCACATTGACCTACAGTGACTTACAGTAGTAGGATGATTCTGTTTATCCCATGGAATGCCACCTGCAAGGTGCTAAGCGTAAATCACTTACAGGTAAAGGATGTAATTATGGCCATGAATTCCACCAAGACAACTCTCATGCATAAATTTAAGCCCAACTGAAATGTATGTAGAACCAGACCTTGATGAGCTGCATTTTATTCTATTCAGAGGACCAGCAAAATATCAATGTACTTCTGCGATGCCATGTAAGTTCTTGGAACAGATTTTAATGGTGTATTGATTCTGTCTGGGATGAAATTCAGTCTGTACAGTTCTCAGCCCTAGATAAATGCCCTTACCATTAATATATGTTACCATTAAATAAATATCAGTTTATTTCTGATATTAATATATTATTATATATAATTCTGATATTATTAATAAATATCACTGTTATTTCAAATTTTAATGTTTTATTATTTTCTGACTAATAATAAAACTGTACTCTGTAAACTAGTAGACATTTTAAATCAGCTTCCTTATTATTATCAAATCAAAAGTCATAAACACACGGATGTATTATATCTGTATTTATACCTGCCCTAAAGTTTCATTTAATGGAATTCATTAATGAAATTCCTATTTTTATGTACCACCATGTCTTTCTGCTGCATCACTTTGATTTTATAAACCATTTTGCATTCATAAGTTCTAATACCAGGCACTATATACAGAGTTGTGTTAAAGATATGTTAAAGAATTGTAGTCAAACTCAGTGGTATGATATCTTTAGGATTAATTTCCATTGATTTAAGCCTTCTTAGATGGGGAAAGTTTCCTTAGGAAGAGTTTTCTTCCTTTCTAAATAATTAGTAGTGGTCATAAAAATAAGTGATTTTCCAAAGTCCAGACAAGTATGAGGAATATTGTCATCCTAAAGCTGAATTACCAGCTCTCACAGAACTTAATAAGATTTTTTATCATGCACATTCAAGGACAGTATTTGGTCCTTGCAGAGGCTAAGCATGCGATGAAAGTTCTGCCAGTGTAATATACATCTGACCTGCAATATCCCAGCTATTTCACATGTGTGCCTGTCTCAGAAAAAGCTTTTCAATTGTGGCAAATTATATGGTGGTTTTGCGAAGGGGATAAAACATCCAGAAGGAATTAATCTATGATGAGAACTAGATCTGGAATAGCTGATGCCTTACCTTTTCTTAGCTGTGCTTTTCTTTTTTTATCTGTGTTAAAATTAATTACGTTCTCTGTAACATTACCACTACAAAACAGAGAAGCTTTTGCGCAAAAGAAAAGAGACAGTCGGGGGTTTATTTCTGCAAATGGTCCTTTTAAGATGGGAGGTGAGAGAGATCTGTTCCAAATCTCATGCTTTAAAGCAATACCAATAAATGAGACAGGAGATCTGGCGACAATTGACATGGAAAAGGCTGAGGAAATCAACAACATTTTGCCTCAGTTTCCACTGGCAATTGTTCTTCACATATCTCTCTAGTCCCTGAATCTCAAGGCAGGGACTGGGGGAATGAAGTCCAACCCATCATAGGAGAAGATCAGATTCAAGACCACCTAAGGAACCTGAACATACATAAGTTCATGAGACCTGATGAGATGCATCCCAGGGTCCCAAAGGAACTGGCAGATGTAGTTGCTAAGCCACTCTCCATCATATTTCAAAAGTCATGTCAGTCAGGCAAAGTCCCCAGTGACTGGAAAAAAGGAAACATCACACCAGTTTTTAAAAAAGGTAAAAAGGAGGACACTGAGAACCACTGATGTATTGGGTTTGTGTGGCAAGGTTTTGGTAGTGGGGGGCGCTGCAGGGGTGGCTTCTGTGAGAAGATGCCAGAAGCTTCCCCCATGTCTGATAGAGCCAATGCCAGCCACCTCCAAGATGGACCTACTGTTGGCCAAAGCTGAGCCAATCAGCGATGGTGCTAGCGCCTCTGTGATAACATACTTAAGAAGGGGAAAAAAACTGCTGTGCAGCAGCAGCCAGAAGAGAGCAGTGGGAATATGAGAAACAACTCTGCAGACACCAAGGTCAGTGAAGAAGAAGGGGGAGGTGGTGATCCAGGCACCAGAGCAGAGATTCCCCTGCAGGCAGATCATCCCCCTGCAGCCCGTGGAGGTCCATGGTGGAGCAGATATCCACCTGCAGCCCATGGAGGACCCCACACCAGAGCAGATGGATGCGCCCAAAGGAGGCTATGACCCCATGGATAGCCTGTGCTGGAGCAGGCTCCTGGTAGGACCTGTGAACCCATGGAGAGGAGCCCACACTGGAGCAGGTTTTCTGGCAGGACTTGTGACCCCGTGGGTGGGACCCCACACTGGAGCAGAGGAAGAGCATGAGGAGGAACAATCAGCAGAGACAACATGTGATGAACTCACTGCAACCACCATTCCCTGTCCCCCTGTGCCACTCAGGGGGAGAAGGTAGAGAAATCAGGAGTGAAGTTGAGCCCGGGAAGAAGGGAGAGGTGGGAGGAAGGTGTTTTAAGATTTGATTTTATTTTTCATTATCCTACTGATTTGACTGCAAATAAATTAAATTAATTTCCCCAAGTCGAGTCTCTTTTGCCTGTGACAGCAAAATTGATGAGTGATCACCCTGTCCTTATCTTGGTCCACGGGCCTTTCATCATATCTTTCTCCCCCTGTCCAGTTGAGGAGGGGGAGTGATAGAATGGCTTGGTGGGCACCTGGCATCCAGCCAAGGTTAACCCACCACAATTGACCAGCCAGCCTCACCTCTGTGCCCAGTAAGATAATGAAACACATCCTCCTGGAAGCTATGTCAAGGCATATGCATGACAGGGTGATTAGAGACAACCAACATGACCTCACAAAGGGCAAATCATGCCTGACTAATCTGGTGGCCTTCTACAACGGAGTAACTGTGTTGGTGAATAAGGGAGGATTAGTTGGTGTTGTCTATCTTGACTTCTGTAAGGCCTTTGACACGGTCCCACACAACATCCTTGTCACTAAATTGTAGAGATATGCATTTGATGGATAAGGAATTGGCTGGATGGCTGCATCCAGAATTGCATTCAACAGCCAAATGGAGATCAGTAACAAGTGGTAACAAGGGGTCTGTATTGGGATGGGTACTGTTCAATATCTTTATTAACGATATTGACAGTGAAATTGAGTGCACCCTCAGCCAGTTTGAGGATGACACCAAGCTGAGTGGTGCAGTTGATATGCTTGAGGGAAGGGATGCCATCCAAAGGCACCTTGACAGACTTGAGAAGTGGGCCAATGTGAACCTCATGAAGTTCAACAAGGCCAAGTGCAAGATCCTGTACCTGGGTCAAGCAAACCCCAATATCAATACAGACTGTGGGATGAACGGATTGAGAGCAGCCCTGCAGAGAAGAACTTGGGGATATTAGTAGATGAAAAATTAGATATGAGCTAGTAATGTGTGCTTGCAGCTCAGATACCCAATCTTATCCTGGGCTGCATAAACAGAAGCATGGCCAGCAGGTCAGAGGAGGTGATTCTCTCCCTCTGTTCCGCTCTCATGAGGCCCCGCCTGGAATATTGCACCCAGCTCTGGAGTCCCCAGCACAAGAAAAACATGGACCTGTTAGAGTAGGTCCAGAGGAGGGCCATGAAAATGATCTGAGGGATGGAACACCTCTCCTATGAAGAAAGGCTGAGAGTTGCAATAGTTTAGACTGGAGAAGAAAAGAAAAGAATAGAATAGAACAGAACAGAACAGAACAGAACAGAACAGAACAGAACAGAACAGAATAGTTCAGTTGGAAGGGACCTACAATGATCACCTACTCCAATTGCCTGACCACTTCAGGGCTGACCAAAAGTTAAATCATTATTAAGGACATTGTTCAAGTGCCTCTTAAACACTGACAGATTATCCCTGCCCATGGCAGGGGGATTGGACTAGATGACCTTTAAAGGTCCCTTCCAACCCAAACCATTCTATGAGCCTATGATTCAATAACTTTATCAATTTATAAGTTAACAGAGTTAAAGAAATTAGCAAGAAACTCTTCAGTGGTGGGTTGTTCTGGGGTTTTGTTTAAAAAAATCTCTCTTAAGACAACCTGTCTTTTAAAATTATAGTTGGGGGCAATTTTAGTTCATGGAAATGAGTAAAGGCTTTTCACAATAAAATTATCAAATAAAATACCGCTCATGTTGCCAGTAAGTGAAAGTTCACCACAGTTCACCACCATGTGAGTTGTGTTATAGTTAGAATTATCAGCATCTCAAGCACACATCACAATAACAGAATAGCTGAACTTCTACACTTCCAATGTATCCAAAGCACATGTGATGTAAAAATTGGCTGAGCATCTGTATAGCTTAAATGGGGAAAAGGATACATTCTCTCTTCTTTAGAGCAGATGTTCAAATTCTAGGACGATGCAGAGTGAAAGTCTTTACTATTTCAATGTTGTCTCATAGCCCACGTGAAAACAAGAAACTGGTCTTATTCCAGGCCAGCTACAACACACTGACACAAATGACACTAACAGTGTCCTTTGCTAAGAAAAGAGCCTCAAGATTAAAAGTATGCAGATCCTATTTTACTTTCATGATGGGTTTGATGCACACCAGTAATTACATGGAGAGAAGTTTGAACTCCTGTTATCTGTTTTAAATCTATACTGTCGATAAATGAAAAGACTTCAAGCTCCAGGGTTTTCTGGCCAGAAGCTATCACCACAAAATTAATTCACTTACAGAATGTTTACCAAAATGCTCGACTACCTCTAGATAGTTTCAGTCCCTGATTTATCATAGATTAACTGGTTACAGAGGATTTTCATGCAGTTATAATCTCTATAAACACAGATAAGCAAGTCCTTTTCAAAACAAGTCAGAACTGCCTGATAAATTAGTCTACCATGGACACAGGAAGTAGTCTGCACATAAACTACATTTTTTTTCATCCATTATAGAGGCTATAACAGACATTACCAAGATTTCCAAATATATAGTTATTTTCTTGCAGTAGCTTCTTTATAGAAATAATGGTTTTTACACTGGTAAATCAATTATGTATTGTAAAGATAGGTCCATATAGTGAATGCCATATTTACATATTTACATCTACTTCCTTTTTAAGCGCTTTTACAACCTCTGCAGTGTATCTGTAAATATAGTGCATAATGACCACCTTTTTTTTTTTAATGGAGGACATTAACATTGTATTTATTGCATTAGAGTGCTTCTGAAAACACTTCTGGAGTGTGTTCATGACTGCAGGGTATGTCTTCTATTACTTCTTTAAATGAAAGTGTTACACCAATTTGCAGGTGATTCAAAACTCTACAGCAGAAGGCTACAGTACTGCACACAGACATTCTTCGTTAACGTTAGTCTGTGTCGTCACAATAATTTGATGTACTGCAAAACAAAACACACATGAACAGAGCCCTACAGTGCCACAGGCACTTTCTCTGTTTCAGTGACTGATGTATTCTTCACTGGTGCAACAGCTGAAACAAATCTTTCTGTATATCCTCTATTTAATTTCACATATAGTAAATGCATGCAGGCATTTTATAGGAGAGATTTTTGAGTTTTAACATAATTAAACCTTAATTAGCTTGCTTGCAGGAGAAGCAGCACACTGTTCATTCCACCAGCTAGTTCAGGCAAACAACCCCCTTAGGTTTTCAGCCACTTGCTCGATAGGCTTCTTTTGTCTAACAAACCTGAATTCATCCTCTGTATTTGCTATTAAACATGAGACCAGAAAAAAAAGAATATTTGAACCTTGAGGAGAAAAGGAAAGTGGAACACTGCATCCAGAAGAGTGACTGAAATGAAACACAAGTCAGATCACTACAGCCCTTTGAAGAGAAAAGTGTGCTATGGCCCCAAAAGGTGAAGATGTTAGGAAATAAAACTTGATTTTTAAATACTCTAGAAAGAAACACATCCAGACTCCATGCTAATGGTTTTCTCTGTATCACAGTGTTACCTTATAGGATTGGTTAATCCTGCTGTTTCTACTGCTGCTCAGAGGAAGTGTAACAACCTGTCTTCGTCTTGAGACAGAACATGTGCTTCTTCTCCCCTGTCATACACTTGCCCCATGGACAAAGGCAAACACAGATGGCAAAGCTGCTGCCTTAAACACAGTCCCGTGGGATGCTGCATTATCAATATCTGCCTGTACTCCAGAATGTCCCAGGAGTACAGTAGTTCTTTTAAACCCATATCATTTTGGGGTACAAAGTTTTCTAATTTCCTCTGTTATGTGGTTTCTTAGAAAGCCTTCACCGCTGTGCTACCTGAATTCTCTTCAGTGGAGCCCAGCTTAAACATTCAATTGTTTCATGAAAGTCATGAGTTGAGTCCATTGTGAGACTTACTCTAAAAGCAAGGCACTTTCCATGCCAATTTTCTCATGAGAGGATGAATCTTTTTTTTTTTTTTTTTTTAATCATTGACAGTGCTGTAAGATCTCAAGTTCCTAATTTTGATGTCTCAGTGAAGTGCTTACAGCTCACTGAGATTAAGCTGGGCATTCGTAATAGCTTCAAATTTAGTCATATGGTTTGATCTTTCTCTTTTTTCTGTAATGGGGAAAAGAACTGTATGTGTATTAGTGTTCCATGGAAGTAGTTTGCTTTCAATTTAAGCTGTAAATTGTTTACATTACAAGGAACAAAATCAGAGAAGTGACACTGGTATTTGAAGCACAAAATGCCATAAGTTTGCCACGAGTTTTAGTTTCTGTAAGAACTTGGACCAACCAGAAAAACACTGTATTGTCTGAACAAGCAAGTCTTACCCTTCTGAATCAGCATCACATAAGTCTAGACTATCTTTAAGAGAGTCAGCTTTGCCTCATGCCCCTTGAAATTGAATTTGCCTTGATGTTCATGAAGCTGAAGAGAATGTACATTTTGGTGTTTTCACAGTTGCTTTTGCAGCTAGGGAGGTACCCAGCAGCAATCTGTGCTGGTTACATTATCAAACTGCTTAGAGGTTTTAGTCTAGACAAGATGCACAATCTGATAAAAAAAAAAATCTAACATGAATTACTAAAGATCTTTGCCTTACTTAAAACCAAATGAAAACTCGTAACTCTTGTTTTGCTCATCAATTCACTACTACAAAACATTTGATAAAATGTTCATTCACTTGCTAAAAGCAAAATGGGTAGTCCTCACGTTGTCCTTTACCTAAGGAACCTAATGAAAATTGTAGAGATTGATTTATAATAATGCTTCCCACTTGTGAGTTGGGTTTCATAAGTGCAGTACAAGCAAATCACAGGACACAATAATAAACCCTTCTTAATGTGTACTTCTGCTAGAGGTAGTGGTGAACAGGCAGCAGCAGCCATCCCCAAGAACAAGTGGTAAAGCTGAACAACTGCGTACACAGCATTGACAATTTTTTTAGTGAGACTTTCCTATGAAAAGGTTGGAATCACTGTCTATGACTCACAGCTTTATAGTAACTCTTTTTGGAAGTCTGCAAAGAGCTGAAAATGGGATCTTCTGCATTTTAGTGGTCAGGAACTGCTCTAATAAAGCATCATTTAGACCTTCAAAGAAGTCTAGGATTTTGCAGGAGTAAACTTACTTTACAAAGCTGTACTTTCTGGGCTGTGTCCTGTGGAATAACAGTGCAGAATCAGACTTTGAATCATGACCTTAGCCTGCAACTGATGTAGAAGTATTTGATTAGTATTTGGGCATCAGCCAGCAACGTTCATTTGATACAAAATCCTTGTTAAGTCAAAAAGAAAGGTTTTTGGCAATCAACAGTGAGGAAGTAATGTTTTCACAGATAGCATGTATTATTTCTTCAGAGCTACCGGTACTCATGGCACTTTCACTAACAGGAAAAGTAACTCCCTATTCTACCTTAGAAATAAGAAGAAAAGAATATGAACAGATGATTATGGAGACCTTAAGAGTAAGGAAGAGAAATCATTAAATCAGCTATTGTGCAATCACAATCTATTAATACCATATTCTCAGCAGTGTAAAGGGTTTTTATTTTTCCATTAGGTTTTAAATTATTATGTTATATTATTTGTTTAATAAAGTAAAAGAGTAGAAAAAGTACAGTGGAGAGGAGAAATAGGAATTAACTGGAAGTGACTTTTCAAAAAGGATTCTAGAAAAACCAAGTAACCGAATCACAGAATCATTTAGGTCGGAAGGGACCTCTTGAGACCATCTAGTCCAAACCCCCTGCTGAAGTAGGGTAAGCTAGAGCAGGTTGCCCAGGGTATTTTAAGTGCTCTTGAAAGAAACACATGGAGATCCTGTGCTAGTGGTTTACTCCATATCACATTGTTGCTCTACAGGATAGGTGATGCCTGCACTTTCTGCTGTCACACGCAGAGAGTAACAACCTGCCTTTTTTGCCTGAGATAGCACACAAGATGCTTCTCCCTGTCACACACTTGCACCATGGAGAAAGGCAGAGAGCTGGCAAAGCTGCTGCTTTGGGACACTTCAGTATCTGTATCTCTGCACTCCAGAACAGCCAAGTTGCATGGCCAATGCCCGAGTTGCATGACATAAAAAGGAGATCAGCATGAGGGAAGAAGTCATGTTACTAGCAGCAAGGAAATGGTTCATACCATGTTGACAGAGGACAGAGCACAACCAGGAAAACTGTAACTGGAATGTAGGTAGGTCCTTAATTTTGAAAGTGGAAGAGAGTTGAAATTAATGAGAAAAAAAGCTCAGTATAACACAAGGATGTAAGGAGAGGGATAGGAAACAATCAGTCAGAAAGGTCATGGTGGCAGAGACATAATAGATGAATTTGTTGTGTGCAATACAAGTGCTAAAGAGGCTACAGAAGAAAACAAACAGCAATGACAGAGATGAATAGACTTCTGAAATGACTGAGATATAAGTGGACTTCTATCAGTAGGACTTTTTTCAATGAAAGCAGTGAATACTGGGAAGGTCATAAAGGATGAGGTAGGTAGACTTAATGAATTAATATAGCCTTGGAAAGAGAGACCTGAAACAAAAGTGAAGTTGAAAGCCTTCCCACCTTCACTGAAAATGGAAGTATTAGTGGTCAGGGAGTGAAATGAAAGATGAAGAAAATATTTCATTAGGGTATTGTCATGGTTTAATCTCAGTCGGCAACGAAGCACCACGCAACCGCTTGCTCACTCCCCCCACCTGGTGGGATGGGGGAGAGAATTGGAAGAGCACAAGTGAGAAAAAACTCATGGGTTGAGATTAAAAACAGTTTAATAATTGAAATAAAATGATAATAATAATAATAATATGATGATAATAATAATAATACACAAAGCAAGTGATGCACAGTACAATTGCTCACCACCCACCGACCGATGCCCAGACAGTCCCAGAGCAGCGCCCCCCCCCCGGCCAGCTTTCCCCAGTTTATGTACTGAGCATGACGTCACATGGTATGGAATGTCCCTTTGGCCAGTTTGGCTGTGCCCCCTCCCAGCTGCTTGTGCACCCCCAGCCTTCTCAGTTGGTAGAGCATGGAAAACTAAAAAGTCCTTGGCTAGTGTAAGCATTACCTAGCAACAACTAAAACATGGGTGCGTTATCAACTTTGTTCTCATCCTAAATCCAAAACACTGTACCAGCTACTAGAAAGGAAATTAACTCTATCCCTGCCGAAACCAGGACAGGTATTTTTTTTATTTGTTTTCTTTTGGGTAAGTCTAATTTGAGGAGACATATGAATCAGTCATCAATATCCAAAGCCTTCAAAAGATCAGCAGACCAGGTGAGTGGTAAAGACATGAGGACTGGCTTTGGAGAATTCGATCATCAGAATGGGTGAAATTATTTAGACAAGGGAACTCTTATGGAGAATGAGAGAAGTGAATATACCAGATGAAAGGAGACTGTTATGGTACATTAACCATCAAAGTCAGTATATATCACCCTGTGATTTGAGATCTTCTGTCACCTCTATGTCTTCAGCGTAAAACAAAACAGTATCATGTCCTCTGCATTGGTGTAGTAATTTCTAGTAGATACAATCCATTCTTTAGCAGTTCTGTCCCATCATTCAGAAGCCTGAAAGGAAGGAATAGCATAGAAAAGGAAGTGGGTATGAGTAGATATTAGTGGCTTCAGGAAGAAGGGATTTTAGAAGTCAAGACATAGATCACAGAGATTCATGAGAGCTCTAAGAGAGAAAAAGCTTTAAAAGAAGGAGCAAACAGGGTTTTTTCAGTAAGAGCTTCAGACAAGTCTAACAAACTTTAGCGAAGTTCATAGATCTTGCACAAAAAAAAAAAAAATCCTGAGAACAAATTGCCTAAAAGATAGAAACCAAGGATATGAATAAATGAACAATTTGGTTAGTTCACAAGTTAAAAGTGACAACTACCAGTATTCTGTACAAGGACTGTACAAGTGCTGACTGCTGTGGAACATTTGCTAATAATCTGGAACAAAATCTGCAGATGATTCAAAATGACTTAAGTTAGTCTGTACCAATAGGACTGTGTTGATTTCAAGTAAACCTAGTAGAGTAAAAGAAGAGTTTATGAAAACTAAACTTCCCTGTTCATGAGTACAAGGTAGCATACCTTAGAAAGTATATTTTGAACAACCAACTGTAATTTAACCGTAGAACTCAGGGGAGGCAGAGATGGAAAGAGAAAACTGCATGATTTTAGAGATCAACTAAGAAAAAAAATGTTTACATATACATAAAAACCATGGTTGAAAATAGTACTAGATATATCATAGTGATATTATGTAAGCCAACAGTACAGCTTCACCTTGAACGCTGATGATTTCTGGTCACTCTGCCCATAAATTATATAAGACCTGAAATGTTCAGAGAAAAGTGACAAAAAGGATAAGCACAAAGAGGGTCCATGGAAAGTGCATTGAAAAGATGAGTAGCAGGTAGTGTGACAAAGGCACAGAAAAACCATGTTTCTCTTCATATGCTCTCAGAGAATAACAAGATCTCTGCTAAAATTAAAAGGTTTTTTTATGCTGAAGTTTCCATAAAATGAGATATTTCTCTACTCTTAAACCAAAGGGTTAGAAAGGCTCCTCATTATGCAGGTTATGACATGGCATATTTTTACAACTTTTTCTGAAGCAGCTGGCACAAGTCACCATCACAGACAAGTTCCAGAGTACTGGAAGCCAGAAAGATAGTACAGGGAAAAGAAAAAATATGGTCTTAATTCTATTTTCACTTTTGCTGAAGTTTATTAGAGTAAAATTTAATAAGTCTACTTGATACATTTTTGCTGGCACATTAAGATTTCATAGATTTCTAATCCATGTTACTTTGATAAACTTCCTTCAAATTACTCTTACTTTTCTGATTCTGTTCATATTTTCCTGCCTTTTGATATCTGTATTTTCTTGGATCCTTCTGTGAATTCCATTCAGAATAATAGAAACTTCCAATACGGCTTGATAAATGGGGTTACTTTCTAATAGAAATCCCTGCGTACTTGTGCTTCTTTATGTATTCTAATTTGTGCATAGTGACCATTCATGAATAAAAATATTATTTCAGTAAGAGACAGAGAGAGAGAGAGAGGGAGAATAGGAGAAAAAAGAGAAAGGAAATAGAGAAAGGAAAAAAGGAAAGGAAAGGGAAAGAGGAAGGGAGGGAGAGTTATTCTAGAAGAAATCTGAATTTTTATTATAATCTGGTAGGCTTTAGGAATTCTGTTTACTTTCTGTAATAAATCCTATCAAACTGCAACTTTAATGATTTTCACATAGTAATTCTCTAAACTACTCTCTTTGCCCCTTTTAATATGGCAGTTTTTATTGTATTAGAAAATATTTCTTATTTTATTGTTTTCTCTTCCAGTGATTCCACACTGACATGCATTTGACAGACATAATATCTACATCTATTTCTTTTTTTCCATTTAAATGGTTAATCATAGTTGTCCTCAAATACAAAGGAATATTTCCTTACCAGAACATACCAAAATAATCTTTCTAGATGGGAACTTTCAATTTTGTATGTTGTTATGTTCCCACAGTTTTTCATTTCTTTGTACAAATTTATAGAATGCCAGCTGCCAAACAGCAGCAGCCTTCTTAGTTATGTTTATACTTTTCTTATAGATGCATTCTTTCTATTATTTTCCTTTATAAAGTCAATTTTTTAATTTACAAAATGTATGACAAATTCTTCCTGTTCCCTTCCTAAAGGTTTTTATTGTTCTAAGAAATGTCAGGGTATTTCAAAGATGGTGGCATACCCAGAATGTTTGGCATGACTAAGGGCACAGTGGAGATAAGCTGAATAACAGTAAAAATCCAGTAGTAAAGAGAATTGGAGTATTTCATAGTTCTCATTCATGCTTTTCTGCATAACTACAACAGCCAGCGTGGGATTGCAGTAATCAGAACATACAGTTATACTCTGAAGGAAATATTACTTACAATTATTTTTCCAGTTCTTGAAGTCTATATAAATCAATTTAAACATATTACTTCAGGACTGGACACAGCTGATTAGTATACATAGACAGTGATACTTTATTTTTCAGAAATGAATTTCAGAAAAGATACCCAGTGTTTGTGCCTCCAATAATGCTTGAGCTTTAGTATTGAGTCCAGTCTAGCATATTGTCTCTACCAGTGACTGGTGGGCATGTTCTCCTCCAGAATGACTTTTTTTATTATTATAACAGAATTAGAAATTTCTTTCTGCTGTTATTCAGTTTATTCAGTATGCCCCTTGCCCAAACTGTAATCCTTGAAACACTGGTATCAAATTAGTATTGATCATCACAGCAACTCATCACTGAGTTAGTGGAGATTTTCCCACAGACTTCAAGAAAGCTTGGATTGAACCTTTAAGGAACTATCTTAATTATTACCAGAAGCAGCTTTCACAATTACTTATTAAACTTTGTTACATTGGTCTCCATTTTCACCTCTAAAAAAAAAAAAAAAAAAAAAACCAAACAAACTGCTTTCCTCTGTTTCTTTGAAGCAAAGAGTCATCAAGAAGATTGCAAACTGCCACTGCTTTTCACTGAATAAACGTCCACAGTAATTAAATACAAATGTAAAAAAAGGAAAGCAGAGAAGGAATGTTTGTTTGACTAATTCTTTCCTGAAATAGCATACCTCACACATCATTACACCCTTCTATCTTTTACTGAGAAATATAAGTACCAAATATTTTTCATTCTTCACCTTTCTAGTCACTTTGAAGATATAAACATAGCGTCATTAATTCTTACAGTAGTTATTTGTAGTGTTTGTCTCTTGCTGGTGCGCTCCTTTCTTTCCTCGCTTCTTTGTGAGAGCTATAATTCCTCTTAATGAAATTGAGGGAATACAGTAAGTCATTTCAAGGGGTGAAAATTTGTAAAGGAGCTTATTGAGAAAGTAAGTGCTAAAAAAGGTAATGTGTTAATAAAAATATTCCCACATTTTCAATATTATGTAACTTATCAACTGTAATAAAATTACCTGTGACAGGTAATGTAAGGGGTTTTCATATTTCTTTTTGGAAGTTTACTTAGCATACCTTATACCTTTTAATAAAGAAAACAATAATTACACAGGTGAAAATACAAGGCATTGGATCACTTTTTTATGACTTAATTAATCCATAGGTAGAGGCAAAGTCCAATGAGGTCAGTGCATTGATTTCCAGAGAGCCTCACAAAAAGGACTTGGTACAAAAATCTTAGAGCAAGGGACTAGATAGTTGTGGGATATTTGTTACTGTTGGGCTTTGTTTTGTGGTTTGTTTTTTTTTTTTTTTCAAAACAAATCTTAGTGCTAAAAATCGAGCTTAGAAAATAATTTATCAATACTTACTGGAATATTTTCAATCTCAGATAAAAGGATGGTTAATTTCTATTACTTTCCAACTATTTCTGTCTTTGAAAATATCTCCTCATTAGTAAAATAATACCTCTTTTTCAACTCGTCTCTTGTCAAAGAAGATTTTTAAATTCCCTGACCTATTTTATTCTTTTTTTTCCCTAAAATATTTCTTCAATATGAAGAATATGTCATTTCTTCAGTATAAATAATTAGTCACCAAAGCTGAATCAAAAATTTTAAAATCCAGTGGTTTTGGCTAGCTATGTATGAATTGCTATATTAATTCCATTTTCAGATCGAATAAATTGGATCTGTTACACAGGCCTTCACAATTTGCTACACAGTCTTTTATAAAATGGTACTTTTTCTGAAATCAGTAAGTCTATTCATATATATGTATATAGTACCTTAAGAGTGATTAACAGAAACTGGTTCTTTTGATCTCCTTAAATTTAATATTTTAGTGTTGTAGACATTTTTTTCAAATCATCTTCACTATTATTCACACTTGATTTCAGAAGTAGAAAACTTGGAAGAAAATAAAAATCATTAAAATAAAAAATATGCAAAATACTGTCTGTTAGACTATGCTTTTTAATTAAAATATTCAGATATTTTCCTTTGTTTTTACTTTTACAGTTACAGCACTTCTTCAGATTTTGCTCATTTTGTCATCAGGGCGCACACACCCATTCTGGGCTTACACATGCCTAAAGAATATAGGACTGGGTAAAAAAGAATTTAGGATTTTATTTACTTAAGGATTTTCTATCACCTACTCTTGCAAACTCCACTCACTCTGTAAAAGTTAAACTGCTTTAACACTACCTCAGGAAAGAAAAAAATTGCAACCTCTTTGCTGATATCTGAAGCAGAATAGAATTCAACTGGCTTTTCTGTATAAATAGAAAACTGAAATATTTCCACTCATTTAGAGTGGTTTCAGCCTGATGTCCCTGTTTTCCTTTTCTTTCCCCTTGCATTCCAGAATAACCAAACTCACTAGATAAATATTAGTGCTCTTCAAAACTAACTTGCAACGTCCTCATATCAGCTTGATTTGATTTGATGACCCCACCTGGAGTACTGTGTCCAGCTCTGGAGCCCTCAGCAAAAGACACAGACCTGTTGGAGCAGGTCCAGAGGAGGGCCACAAAAATGATAAGGGGGATGGAACACCTCTCCTATGAAGAAAGGCTGAGAGAATTGGGGTTGTTCAGCCTAGAGAAGAGAAGGCTTTGGGGAGACCTTATTGGAGCCTATCAGTACTTAAAGGTGGCTTCTAAAAGAGATGGTGGCAAACTTTTTAGCAGGGCTTGTTGCGACAGGACAAGGGGGAATGGCTTTAAGCTAAAGGGGGGTAGATTTAGACTAGATAGAAGGAAGACATTTTTTACTCTGAGGGTTATGAAACACTGGCACAGGTTGCCCAGAGAGGTGGTGAATGCCCCATCCCTGGAAACATTCAAGGTCAGGCTGGACGGGGCTCTGAGAAACCTGATTTAGTTGAGGATGTCCCTGCCCACAGCCAGGGGGTTGGACTAGATGACCTTTAGAGGTCCCTTCCAACCCAAACTATTCTATGATTCTATGTTGACTTATACCAGATGAGCTGGTCCCTCATAATTCTTATCTTTTGTCTCGCCACTATGGTCAATAAAGCTATTATGTAAAAAGGGCAAAATGCTACTTTTATTTGTTATATATGCTCCTAGCATTTCTCCCTGTGTGTCATATATGTCTACTTCACTGTCAAAACATGTTTTTACTGTTAGTAGTAAAAACTAAGGGAATGCCAGCCAGATTCCATTGTCTCGCATATTAGCAGCAAATTGTCAGAGTTTAGTAGCAATGATTGCATGAGTCATTGAAGGTTTTGATTTTTAGAGAAGTGTTTAATAAAAGGTTAATCAACAGTGTTTTGAAGTAATGTAGAGAGATTAATTTTAAGATCCCCCTATACGATTGTAAAAATGAACTTTTTTCCAACTGGCCTGATGCAAAGCCCGTTGGAAGTCTTTTGAAAAGATCTTCCATTCAGAGTTCTGGATTCAGTACCATGAGAATATTGGTAAGAGTAGTGGGCTAACCTTTTCTTTTCCACTTCAGCAATTAAGCCATAATGATCAGCTTAAAGTACTGAAACGGTACCAATTCTTGGTGTAATCAATCAGCGTTTAATTGAGAAGACTGTGCTGTTCTTTTGGTGTTTTCATGTGCTATAATCATATGTGCTTATAGAAAATGCATAAGTACTAATTTATAAATAATGCCTGATGCAAGCCTATTCTCTTGTACTGAAAGCAATGTTTGCTATTAACCAGAATTAGGTCAAGAATGAATGTATACTAAAATGACTGTTGTGTTTCTAGATATTTCCAGATTTTTATGTCTTAATTATATGATTCTGAAAAGATACAAATACTTTCCATTTGAGACGTAATGGTGTAGCTGTTCCTAAGATGATTTGCTAATTGTGTTTTTACTGTTTATCACCAGAAATATGGCTGGTACAATAGAAATAATCAAAAAGGTCAATATCTTTGTATGACCTAAATGAAAAAGAATATTACTTTGAAAACTATTCAGTGTTTTATTTAATTAATGCTCCAAGTATTTAAACTTTTGCACAGTTTAGGAAATATTTCTTGTCTATTTCCCTTTGCACTTCAGAGCTGCATTTAGGATTTGACTCCTAGAGCTGCAAGTTTTAACCGATATTCTCATTGCTGTAGTAGTCCTGAAACAGATTTGGGCTTTAGGAGCTGAAAGTTCTGTGGTTGACTTTCAACATCTACAGCTTCAGAACAACCATATCATATGGGCGTGATATTGCTTCTTCCACCGTCTATGGTTGCTAGGCATTCCTAAAATATCTGTTACTTTACACATTGTTGTTTTCTTCCACTGTCAACAGTAGTTATCTATTTCTGTACAGGGACTCAGCACTTGTATGGTTTTTTCTGTGTGTAGGATTTACAGGGGCCCAGAGATCTCTGCTAAAATACAGCAAATATTTTAGTTACTATAGTCATGGATTCCTTACAAATAAATGGGATGAATAGCTGTTAAATCTGGCTTGTCCTCTGATCTTGATTTTGAAATATCTTATTCCCATGTTATGGCTGAGGTACCTCAGCCGCAGAGTGGAAACTGACTAGCAGAGTGGTAACAGAGCCAGGACTTTCAGGCCAGAAGCTCATTAGCTGGGCTCTAGCACCTTCATTAAAAGCTATTTAGATTAAGGATGTTTTCTTATTTCAGAGGCCTGTCTTCTGTTAAACAGAAATTCAATAGAAGGTATAAAATTCATTAGACATACTATCTATGTCGCAAACATTTTTTCTTAAATTGTTCTTTAAACTACAGTTTTTAGATTGATTTATGCTGGTTTATGTATGAATCATCTAGCAGTATTTTATAGGATTTTATGAGTTTTAGTTACATTTTAATACTTCTGAGCATTCCTTTCCTATTACACTGGACTTCCTCCTATTTAGGATGTTTTTGGTATTTCTGTGCTTTTATCCATTATATAGAAAACAGGAAAAAAAATTATAAACTTTTTTTCTTGAGAAGTTTTATAATCTTTAAATATGGAATATACCCACTAAAAGGAGAGATTGTATTCTTTACCAATGGAGAACTGCTATCATTGAGAATAGAAAGATGACACGTACAATACAAATTTCATCCTTCTGGGTACGTAAGTAGAGTGGACAGTAGTACGTTGCTGTCTCCTGCTGTGCAAAGGTGGCACAAATTGATTCAGAAATCTATTAAATTTATATTCCAAAAACTAAACCTTTTGGTCTCTCAGGTTACTGATATAGGGCTCTTTCATATGTTAACATGTTTCAACATATCTCAGAAGCGGTCTTAATCACACATTACCCGAAGCCTGTCTGTGTTATTGGCCCATTTGTAACTACAATTGGGTTACTTTTTTCCCCTCCAGATTGTGACTGATTAAACGTCAGTAGATTCAGAGCATCTTCTCTAGCAATGTAAATGTTTCAAGAGTCATGGGATAGCAGGTCTGTGAAAATGATTCAGCTTGCAATACTGTACAAGAATTTTTTTCAGAATGTATTTCAAGGAACATTGGAAGAAGGAGGAATGAGAGAAGCTTTAAAAAGTGTGTTGCCATTAGTGGCTTATATAAGCACATAACTTCTTTTCATTGAAAGAAATTTCACTCAGAAGAAAGATTTTAAAACTGTAAGATGAGACTATTTCCTTCTAGCCTTTCGCATGATCTTTTGAGTCCTGACCTAGGCCATAGGAGTCTTAGGCCACAAAGACAACTTATAGCAAGTCCTCGCACCATTTGCTTTGGACTATGCTAGCCATCTAACTCAGGTGTACTTATCAACACTAAAATTAGGAGTGTATTAGGGGTATTGTAAGTGTTTCCAGAGAAAGACTCACAGCAGCAGTCCGAGTTATAACCTTGGTGGAAATACAGTCAACAAAATTAGAAGGGAGCATTCTCATTTTTAAACTCTAACTCCTCTTGGCTCTTTTCTCCACTCTGACATAATTCAGCTTCCCTGTGCCGCAAAAGATACTGCAGTGTGCTCTTGAACATTGTATATTTTTTATTAGTATAGCAATTATATTTAATGTTCCCTTCTCCCACTAGTTGCTGAAACCAAACAAAAATAATGATCCATTCACAAATTTGACTCCTAAAAACCGCCTTGGGCCAGCCAACATGTGAAAGAAGACTTCTGTAGTCTTGTTAACACACAGAGATCAAAAATCATAACTCTAATCCTCTGAAATCATAAAATTGGCCTAAAAGTCCTGAGGAGTTTTTAGCACCTCTTATGGATCACCTAAGTTTCACGATAAGTTGAAAATTTAACATTGGATCTGTGACAATGTTTATTTCTTATCATTTTCCTGTTATGCTCAGAACTCTCTAGTTGTCTTCCTATAATCTCTCATATATACTTAACCTTTCCTACTGTATCACCTCCAGCAGGTTGTCACAGTCCCCTGCTCTTCTGATCCTCTTACACTGCTCTCTCCTGACATATTTTTCTTCTTCATTTTCAACTATCTTAAACTTTTAGAAGTGTACAAAGAGCGCTAATTTATATAGATAACATTATCGTATCAATCTATACTGAATACAGCTGACCGCTAACTAGCACTGTTCCAAATAACTTTAAGACAACCACAGTAAAAAAATATATTTGTTTAAATAAGCAGAACAAGCTCACTTTTGCAGAAAGACTTTTTTTTTTCTGTAAATCAGTATGAAAGTGGGGAATAAAACAAGGTAATGACTACCAGAGTACTGTATGAAATAGATAGTATATTAACATTGAACTCATCCACAATAAGCTTATATTAATATAACTATTAAGATAAGAACTAAGCCTAAAATACTGCTGAGTCTGAAACAATAAGGTCCTTTTTTTTACAAAGTATGTAAAAATGCATGTAGAATACATCCCTGCCAGCTGCTAAGTTTTATTGTGAGCTTGCGATACTTAGCTTTTATTGAGCAAAAGGTCCTAGGTTTTACTGAATAAAAGGTAGGGTTTTAGTCTTCATGGCAACAACAACAGAAAAAAAAAATACATTCCCTATGTACCACTGTAGAAAAGCAGCCATGGACAAAAGCCCATAGCAGTAACCATTTTCATTAGCAGCTTTCAAATTCTTTCAAGAAATATGAATTTTAAATATCACAGCTTTGTCAGTGAAAGCTCTGCAAAAGATCTACACAAAATACACCTAAGTTGAAAGAAATGCTAATGGACTACAATATGAAGCCTGACAACAGGTGGATTAATACAAAAATCTATCATTTCAGTATTCAACTGTAATTAAGTGGACATGGATGCTACTCCTACCCAAGCTCTAATGCTGATTTCAGTCTAACCAGTCAATTACTATCTCTTCCCAAACTCAGCTTCTTCTGATTCTGGAATAAATCCCTAAATTTAACATAGAAAACTGCTGCTTACAACCCATTCTTTATTGCTAAGCCATTTATCTGTCCTTCCATCCTTCTGTACAGCTGAAGAAGTTTGGACATGAGTTGTTCCAAAAACCTTAGCATACTTTGAATATTTACCAGGGGACCGTATTTCAAAAGCCTTCACCATGCTCCCAGATTCTCTCAGTGTAAGAAAGGGGACATACAGCCATGTATCTCCTAACTGATTATTAGTTTTACTGACATAACAAAGTTAGGTTAATATTGTGCTGAACATTAACCATAATGTTCAGTATTAATAAACTGAGGTGAATGTAGTTAACTTGGGTTTGGCATTACTATTTGATGCTTGCAAATGTTCTTAGCATGGAGTTTCCGGTCTTGAAGCCTCCTCCACAGTGCAAATTGGCTCTAAAATCAGGTGGCAATTGCTTACAAAGGTCATCTAATGATGACCAATGACTGGAGTTTGCAGTCAAACAAGTTCAAATTAAAAATAAAACATGTTGCTAAAAGAATGTATTATTGGATCCTCCATTTGCTGTTGCCTCCTAATAAACCTTTGAACTTTTCTAGTGTATATGTCTTAGTTAAGCATAAGACATTGAGCTCAGGACAGAAGCGATTGTTTGAAAATGATAAAAAGTGCTTATATAGATCCAGCAAATGTTTGATCTTCAGACCTTAGGCAATACCAACAAATCTCACAGTCTTCATGGAGACATAGCTCTGTAAACTTCAGAAAGCCCCTTCCCAGTATGAACTAAATTCTGCTCACCTACCTGACATGGGTAATCCAGCTATTTCCTTTTAAAGTTCTTTTTTATGCACAGTGGACTCACACTTCATTTTTCTACAGCACAGCACAGCAAGTGCTGTAACTTCAATATCCAAGCTACAACTTTTTCAACAATCATTTTTCCACACTTTTTTTTTTAATGTACTGTCCTTGTATGCACAGTATATTTCAGTGAAAGCTTATCTCCCCAGTTCATAGCCATATGCTACAAGTCCACAATTAAGCTCATCCTCGGGCACTGAAGAAACAAGAACGCAGAGTAAATGAACAGTCTCTGAAGAAATATTTGGCCATTATCTCTCCACTCAAGCATTTTGCAAGTGCATCAACTGATCTTACCTTACGCATTCATGGTTGCTGCCAACTCTGGTGTTAATTTGCATGAATACCACAATACCACATTTATCAGAAGCCCAGAAAAGGAAAAGGTAAAGCAATGGATTTCAAATAACCTGACAAAAGCTTTTGACACATTGCTTGCAGCAATACTTTGTGCTCATTTTTTCTACATATTATATTAAGAATCTGATGGTAAGAATACGGTTGATCCTGACACAGTCAGCCGAGTAACTGTCATATGAAAAAAGAAGACATGCATTTAAAAAGAGAGGTTGTGAAAAAGGTTGAAGCTCTTCAATATTTCTAAGTTAAATAAGCTTTGCTTCTATAGACATATTGAATGAAATCCCATAAACAGCTTAAGCAAACTAAAAGAGAAGAAGTTTCTTTAGTACCATTATTGATAAACCTATTAAAAAAAAACCCGCCACACCTATGGCAACCAATGCACATACAAAGCGCATAGGGAAGAAACACTGTTTATACTGTTTATTCATTCAATTTAGGTTGCCATCCAACAGTTGCTCACACTAAATCAGAGGAACATTTTCTTTATCTATAAGTATGCAAAACAGCAGGGGATTAATTGTCACATAAAAACAAAATTACTGAGATATTTTGTCTTGCTAACATTAAATGTGTTTGGGTTTTTTTTTTTTTCATTTAGTATTGCTAGTCAAAGAAGTTCTTCAAATTTTGTCTTAGTTAAACACAATTGCCCCTGCCACTAACTTTACATCACCTGAGAATCCCTTTTCTCTGAGGATTGCTTTTTTAATATGTTATACATGCATGTGTGTGTGTGTGTGTGTATATTTCTATATCTGTTTGTGTTATCTGTTTCTTTTTCCACAGGTATTAAAACATTCCAGGTTTAGTCCTGCTAATGTTCACAAAAAGCAAACTTTGGGGTCCTCCACTCAGGTAATCATGTTCCTGGAATTCATCTTCAGAATCTTAGTCCAGAAGATTTCATACAGACCAGATAAAACTTTGACTTCTCATACATGCAACTCATTGGTTGTCCAGTAAGAAAAGAAATCTGATTTTCATCTTCACTCATTTTTAATGTAATACACAGATTTTACTTTAATGGTAGTAGCAGACTTGGGGCCTATGTTTTCATTCATAGTATTCACTAATCTGGCTAATACATATCTTGGACCTGACTTTTTTTTTTTAAAAACTTAAAAAAGATAAAATACTTAAATTACATGACTAACAAAGAACATTTGTATGTTGCACACATAGAATTTTACCCAGCTCATTCATAAATTCTTTGCTTCATTTTATATCTTCAGTTCTATGTCTTTTCATTTTATCCCTCTATTCTTACAGATTGTACTGAATTTCATGTCTTTTTTCTTCAAGCCCCTGCCTCTATAACCATGCAATTAGGTAGGAATCTTTCTTGTTTTAATTTTTTGCTTTGCAACATAGTATCATGTAAATGATACTATCCATCATAGTGACATGTAAATTTCTAAAATATGCTTACAGATTAAAAGCTAAAAATATGATCCACAAAATAATAAGAATTCCAAAAGTCAAAGACCCAGGAATATTTATTATAGATTTATTATAATCTCAAACATTTTAAGAAAATAGAATGTATTCTGTGGGGCTTGATTATTATTATTTTAATACCTGGGGTTAACAATGTTGCTTTAACATCTGTTCTGAAATTTATATAGTATAATATGACCACTCGTAGTGGTCAGCATTTATTTTGAGACATATGGGATGGTTTAAAATATAGAGAAAAGACAAAAAAGTACTTTCATGACCTCTAGATATGGATCCCTTTTTAACTCTTTTAGAATAGAAATTGAAGGTGTGAAAGGTGACTATAAAAAACTCAGGTAGGAGAAATCGGCTGATACAAAGTGTATAGAAGACAGCTAAGGCATGGTGTGAAGGAGGTCCAAAAGATCTCATCCATGTCCCAGGAAAGAAAAGGAGTCATGAGCGAGCTGTTGGTGGAAGAGGCTATTAGAAATTGATCCAATGCTTCTGGGCAGTGTATTAGTTAACACAGAAATAAGTGGTGCTGATATAATTGAGGTCTGAATCAGGCAGGAAATATGACTTAAATCTCTACATCAAATAGACCCCTCCACCTCCCAGACCACATGTAGTCCATATCAGGATGGATCATTGCTGTAACTACAGCAGGATAAATTAAAGTCTTGGATCTTACTTACGGTAGCTCACAAAATTATTCTTCATTTCACCCTTCATTCTTTTAGGTATATTCTCTTAAAATTGTATGTCTATTACTCTAAAATTGAGCAGTCTCTTATTCTTTAAAAAAAAAAAAAAGATGAGTAGACTAAGATTTTATATGTCAAGTTTTACCATATGAAAAAATTTGCAAAATTTACAAACTGTTGAAGCTGTTGACATGAAAGTTAAGAAATGCTAATCCAGCTCTAAGTTTAGTCTGTCCTATTTAATATTAGTTTGTTAGAGAGGAAAAGGACATATAGAGTGCAAAATATTTGCCTTGTTTAGACTCACTAGGAGACATCATGCATGCATAAGACAGCTGGCGTATTGATTTCAAAATTGCATAGATTTGTTTTAGATGTATTTCATTAAATGTTTAGCTTGTAGGGAGGCAACGATTCTATAATCATTGATAGAGGAAAACAGCATAGAAAAATCTTTTTTCATCAGCAATTCTTGCAAGCATTATTTCAAATGAAAGTCAAATTATTTCAGATTTTAGGTCCATATTCATCTGTGTCCAAATAGTTGTACCTCATGGGAGCTATACTTCAAATGATTCCTGTACACATTGTCTTCTAATGACTAATTTCCCAACCTGGGCTGTGTTTCTAATGATCACTGTAATTCTAGCTTGTTTGCTTCTGTATGAAAGACAAGTATTTCATCTATAAGACACAATACCTTTGAAAAAAGAAGCATAAAATAAATTAATTGGAAGGATTATGTCATTAATTGTGATTATACTGGGGGGAAAATTACTCATTATTGTGCTTAAGTTCTCCTTTCTCTCACTGAATATTTCTGGTTTAAGTAAATATGATTTGTTTTGTTTCTTTCACAGGGTTACTAAGCAGCCGATCCTTGAAATGAGCTGTTCAGCTAAAAGGCCGTGGCCTGTCAAAATACTTTTTCACTTAAAGATGAACAACAAATTGTGAAACAATGAAATGATGTAGAAAAAGCTGATGAGACTTTCCAAGTTTCTGTATTAAAGCATTAACTCAAGGAGTGCAGAGGTTAGCTTGGGAAGTTTTAATCAAATAGACTAGTTACATGTTTGGGGATTTAGTGGAGAAAAACTAGAGAAAATTAATTTGTTTTAGAAACACACATTGTACATATGGCAAAACTTTTTCTATTATAAATTTACAAAGGTACCCTAAACCTACAATTTAGCATTACAGATTTGTGTATTTACACACTTAGGGCCAACATACAAATTCATACTGATGACTATTGATCTACTGATTTTGGTGGGGTCAACTGTGCAAGTGTTGTAACTACTAGTTCTTCCACTGCTCACTGAAGAACCTGAAAGAAATGAAAAGAAAGTCAATTTAAAGACTATGATATCATAGAATAGAAATATGAGCAATCTATTTACAATTTTCTTTGTATGAAAAATTGATCGCATGCAATACCATCCCTCTGTAAATTTTGATCCATAATAATAGAATGACATGATAGCAAAATGAGCACTTGTATTTGGAGAAAAAAATCCCAACTAATTCATTGCTTCAGCATAATAGCATTTTTAGAGAGAAATCTAAAAATAGTTTGTTGAAGCTGTCCCTGATTTCTTAAAGCAATATGTTTCTGAACAGTGTTTGAAATGCAGCTTCTTGATTACATTGTAAAATTCTTGGCTGAAGAAAAGGATAATAGAAACAAAATAGACAGTGTTTGCCAACCGCATAGGTGTCATCTTTTAGTACATGACCTGGAGTTGGCTAACTTCAAAAAATCAATCAGCATAAAGTAGATCAGATAACTTCTGAGTGCAGATTGGATTCAGATTACATTAAAGTAGGCGCAATTCATGTGAGTATTCATTATAAATATTTATCTGTCCATTGAGAGTTCATATGCAGAGCCCTGGGATTTTCTGTTCAACTAATATTGGGCATTAAAGTTATCTGTATGTTGTGGTTTAACCCATAGGCAGCTAAACACCACACAGCCTTTGGCTCACTCCCCCCGCCCCTTCAGTGGCATGGGGGAGAGAATCAGGAAAAAAAAAAAAAGTAAAATTCGTGGGTTGAGATAAAGACAGTTTAATAGGACAGAAAAGGAAGGGAAAATAATAATAAAAATGATGATAAAAGAATATACAAAATAAGTGATGCACAATGCAATTGCTCACCACCCACCAATAGATGCCCAGCCAGTTCCTGAGCAGCGGTCACCCCACCCCCAAGACAACTCCCCCAGTTTATATACTGAACATGACGTCATATGGTATGGAATACCCCTTTGGCCAGTTTGGGTCAGGTGTCCCAGCTGTGCCCCCTCCCAGCTTCTCACTGGCAGGGCAGGAGAAGCTGAGAAGTCCTTGACTAGTGTAAGCACTGCTCAGCCACAACTAAAACATCGGTGTGTTATCAACATTATTCTTGTACTAAATACAAAACACAGCACTCTACCAGTTACTAGGAAGAAAATTAACTCCATCCCAGCCGAAACCAGGACAGTATCCACCCCTTATTCTACACCATCTACGTCATGCCCAGGTCCCCACACTTTCCAACACATTCCAATTAATCACCCCCACTTTTCCTGCCTTTTGATATATATACACACAGATATCATTCCCTTAGTCTATGGGCTATCCCTATAAAACGTCCGTTGAGTTCATTTAGTCCATGACTTCAGGCTCCATCTGTCATAACAGTGATTCAGGGCAGGAGAGATGGTGTGTGGTGTTGGACTGTTGCATGCTGAAGCCAGTTTTGGTCCCATCACCGCTGCACTTGTCCAGTTCTATCATCGCTGCACTTTGCTTGGTTTCATCAAAGTTCATTCTTCAGTAATCTAGGTGATTCTTACTGTAATGTTGTTGCTATGGCATATAGCCACCATAGAATGGTGACATACAGTATTATATAGCAATTAACATCATACAACTTAATTCCTTGGCTATTCTCACCCAAAATCAGATCCCCTTGAGGTACACATCGGACTTCCCCATCCTCCCGCATCACCCACCAAGTGCACCCAGGACCTTGAGCAAAAGCAATCCCACGGATGGGTTTGCCTTTGCCCGAGGCAGGAATAACCCAGGCTGTCTTCCCCAGCATATTTTTTATGTGCACTACAGGGACTTTATCCCCTTCTACAGTACGTAAAAGTTTTGACTGGGCAGGGCCAGCTCGATTGGCAGATCCCCTCGTGTTGACTAACCAGGTAGCTTTTGCTAAATGCGTATCCCAATGTTTGAACATCCCAGCACCCATTGCTCTCAGTGTAGTCTTTAGTCCATTGTATCATTCGATTTTCCTGGAGGCTGGTTCATGATCGGGATGTGACATACCCACTCAATGCCGTGCTCTTTGGCCCAGGTGTCTATGAGGTTGTTTCAGAAATTAGTCCCGTTGTCTGGCTCAGTTCTTTCTGGGATGCCATGTCACCATAGGACTTGCTTTTCAAGGCCCAGGATAGTGTTCCGGGCGGTGGCATGGGGCATGGAATATGTTTCCAGCCATCCGGTGGTTGCTTCCACCATGGTGAGCACATAGCACTTGCCTTGGCGAGTTTGTGGGAGTGTGATATAATCAATCTGCCAGGCCTCCCCATATTTATGTTTCAGCCATCGTCCTCCATACCTGAGGGGCTTTAACCGCTTGGCTTGCTTGATTGCAGCGCATGTTTCACATTCATGGATAACCTGTGCAATAGTGTCCACTATTCAAGTGGACACAAGTCAAGTCCACCCCTCGATCACGAGCCCATCTGTATGTTGCATCTCTTCCTTGATGGCCTGAGGTGTCATGGGCCCACCAAGCTATAAATAATTCACCCTTATGTTGCCAGTCCAGATCCACCTGAGCTACTTCAATCTTAGCAGCCTGATCCACCTGCTGGTTGTTTTGATGTTCTTCAGTGGCCCGACTCTTGGGTACATGAGCATCTACGTGACGGACTTTTACAACCAGGTTCTCCACCCGGGCAGCAATATCTTGCCACAATGCGGCAGCCCAGATGGGTTTGCCTCTGCGCTGCCAGTTGCTCTGCTTCCATTGCTGCAACCACCCCCACAGGGCATTTGCCACCATCCATGAGTCAGTATAGAGATAAAGTACTGGCCACTTTTCTCGGTCAGCAATATCTAAAGCCACCTGGATGGCTTTCACTTCTGCAAACTGACTCGATTCACCTTCTCCTTCAGCAGTTTCTACAATGTCATATAGGACTCCACACAGCAGCCCTCCACCTCTGGTGCTTTCCCACAAGACGACAGAACCCATCAGTGAACAGGGCATATTGCTTCTCATTTTCTGGTAGTTCATTATACATTGGGGCCTCCTCAGCACGCGTCATCCCCTCCTCTGGTGATATTCCAAAATCTTTGCCCTCTGGCCAATCCATGATCACTTCCAAAATTCCTGGGTGACTGCGGTTTCCTATTCGAGCCCATTGTGTGATCAGTATGACCCACTTACTCCATGTAGCATCAGTTGCATGATGTGTACAGGGGATCCTCCTTTTGAACATCCAGCCCAGCACCGGCAGTCAGGGTGCCAGGAGGAGCTGTGCTTCAGTACCAACCACTTCCAAAGCAGCTCAAACCCCTTCATATGCTGCTAATATCTCTTTTTCAGTTGGAGTATAGCGGACCTCAGATCCTCTGTATCTTCGACTCCAAAACCCCAAGGGTCAACCTTGAGTCTTCCCTGGTGCTTTCTGCCAGAGGTTCCAGGTAAGGCCATTCTCCCCAGCTGTGGTGTAGAGCACATTTATTACATCTTGTCCTGCCCGGACTGGCCCAAGGGCTACTGCATGAACTATCTCCTCTTTAATTTGTTCAAAGGCTTGTTGTTGCTCAGGGCCCCATTTGAAATCATTCTTCTTCCGGGTCACTTGATAGAGAAGGCTTATGATTACACTGTAATTTGGCATATGTGTGCTCCAAAAACCCACAAGGCCTAAGAAAGCTTGTGTTTCCTTTTTGCTAGTTGGTGGAGACATGGCTGTTATTTTGTTGATCACATCCATTGGGATCTGACAACATCCATCTTGCCATTTTATTCCTAAAAACTGTATCTCCTGTGCAGGTCCCTTGACCTTACTTTGTTTTATGGCAAAACCAGCTTTCAGAAGGATTTGGACTATTTTCTTCCCTTTCTCAAAAAATTCTTCTGCTGTGTTGCCCCGTACGACAATGTCATCAATGTATTGCAGGTGATCTGGAGCTTCACCTTGTTCCAGTGCAGTCTGGATCAGTCCATGGCAGATGGTAGGGCTGTGTTTCCACCCCTGGGCCAGTCGGTTCCAGGTGTACTGGACGCCCCTCCAAGTGAAAGCAAACTGTGGCCTGCACTCTGCTGCCAAAGGGATTGAGAAAAACGCATTAGCAACATCAGTTGTGGCATACCACTTGGCTGCCTTTGACTCCAGTTTGTATTGAAGTTCTAGTATGTCTGGCACAGCAGCACTCAGCAGTGGCGTGACTTCGTTCAGGCCACGATAGTCTACTGTTAGTCTCCACTCTCCATTAGACTTCTGCACTGGCCATATGGGACTGTTAAAGGGTGAGCGAGTCTTGCTGATCACTCCCTGGCTCTCCAGTTGACGAATCAGCTTATGGATGGGAATCAGGGAGTCTCAGTTGGTGCGATATTGCTGCTGGTGCACCATTGTGGTAGCAATCAGCACCTGTTGTTCTTTGACCCTCAACAACCCCACAACAGAAGGGTCCTCCGAGAGACTGGGCAAGGTGGACAGCTGTTTAATTTCCTCCGTCTCCAAGGCAGCTATACCAAAAGCCCACCGGTACCCTTTTGGGTCCTTGAAATACCCTCTCCTGAGGTAGTCTATGCCAAGGGTGCACGGAGTCTCTGGGCCAGTCACAATGGGGTACTTTTGCCACCCATTCCCAGTTAGGCTCACTTCAGCCTCCAATACAGTTAGCTGTTGGGATCCCCCTGTCACTCCAGAAATACAGATGGGTTCTGCCCCTTTATAGCTTGATGGCATTAGGGTACTCTGTGCACCGGTGTCTACTAGAGCCTTATAGTCCTGTAGGTCCAATGTGCCAGGCCATCGAATCCACACAGCCCAATAAACCCGGTTGTCCCTTTCCTCCCCCTGGCTGGAGGCAGGGCCCCTCTAGTCCTGGTCATAGTATTTGTTTACTCTCTTCTTGTAAATGCAAATCACAAGTCCCTTTATTAAGATCAGAAGTAAAATCAGCCCTTCTATTCTGTCTGGGGAACTGCCCGCTGGAAACTGGAGCAGCAATTTTCCTGGGTTAACCCTCTTTTGTGATTGTTTTTCCTTGCAACTCACATACCCGTGCCTCTAGGGCTGAGGTCGATTTTCCATCCCACTTCCTCATGTCCTCTCCGTGGTCAGGCAGGTAAAACCATAGGGTGCCCCGTGGTGTGTACCCTTTATATTCTCTCTCTTGAGCAAAAGAACGTTGACTCCTAATAGCCAAGATACTGGTCCATACAGGTGAGGAGTAGGACCTATCCTCTTCGAGTTGCTGGACCTTCCGGGACAGTTTCTCCACAGCCGAGACGAGGGAGGAAGAGAGACTTTCTTTGTATTTCTGGAGTTGACCAGCCAATTCATCCACCATTTGTCCCTCTCTGTCTTTCCAGGTCATCACTGCCAAGGAGTTGGGATATGATGATGGTGTGCTCCATACAAACTTCTGCCACATGGGTCGTGTGCACTGGACTTCATCTGGATCTTTGGATAGCTGCTCATTTTTCAGGTCACCATAAATCACCTCCAGCACACCTAATTCCCTCAGGTACTGGATACCTCTCTCCATGGTGGTCCATTTGCCTGGGTGACATATAACGTCTTCCTCCAAGGGATACCTTTCCTTCATGCCTGACAGGAGTTGCCTCCAGAGGCTGAGGGCTTGTGCCCCTTTTCCAACCGCTTCATCAATGCCCCCTTCCGTAGAAAGGGATCCCAGCTGCTTGGCTTCTTTACCTTCTAATTCTAGGCTACTGGCCCCATCATCCCAGCATCAGAGCAGCCAGGTGACAACGTGCTCGCCTGGATGATGACTGAAATCTTTTCACATATCTCACAGCTCACTCAGGGATAGGGATTGGGTGGTTACCACTCATTTATGGGTTCTGCCTCTTCCTGCTCCTGTTCTCATGATGGTTTTGGTTCATCTTCATCCCTTACTAAACAAGCTGATTTTCTTGTGTATTTCTTCTTGTGTATAGGGACGACTGATACCGGCACAGGTTAGTTCTCTGGTTCAGCTGCAGTGCCTGTCACTGGGGTTTGAGTAGCTGCAGTGCCTGTCATGGGGGTTTGAGTAGCTGCAGTGCCTGTTGCGGGGCTTTGAGTAGCCACAGTGTCTGTTGTGAGCATTGGAGTAGCCACAGTGCCTGTCGTTGGGCTTTAAGTAGCCGCAATGCCTATTGCCGGGGTTGATCTCTGGATGGTATTCTTAAATAATTGTTTAACCCTAAATAAGACCTGAACCACATTAAGGAGACATAGCAATAGGAACATGCTGGTCTGAACAACCCAAGGATATTCAGAATTCTCAAGAGCTGTTGTAACTAGCCTGAAGGAGAAAGAGAAGGTGAAGGAGCGGGGAAAAGTGTCCCCCCGTGTCTCCCCCCCGAGATTGGTTCCCCGAGGAGAAAAGGTAAAGAGTGTAATTATTAATAGTTTCCGAGAGGTGGCTCCCGAGGTACGGAGATGATGGCAATGCCAAGTACAAATACCAGATTAGTCTCACAGCCAGTAATTTTATCACCTCATAAACCAGTAGTGTTACACAGTGCAGCAAAATGATAACCTTGATCCTGCTCCCAGAGGTGATAGACAGCACAACAGGGAACATAGACAGCAAGTAAGGTGTTACATAACACAACTTTGAGGGCAAGCACGACAACTTTGAGACCAAATAAATCAACATTGTGACCAGCGACTCTTAAACCAATATGATGAATGCTTATAACAAATTTGCCTTAACACGCTCTGGTCAGATCTGTTGTTATCTCAGCCCTTTGTGCCCCACATTGGGTGCCAAAATGACTGTTGTTGTTTAACTTGGCAGGCAGCTAAACACCACACAGCCATTCGCTCACTCCCACCCCCACTCCACAGTGGGATGGGGGAGAGAATCGCGAAAAAAAAAGTAAAATTTGTGGGTTGAGATAAAGACAGTTTAATAGGACAGAAAAGGAAGAGAAAATAATAATAATAATAATAATAATAATAATAATAATAATAATAATAATGATAAAAGAATATACAAAATAAGTGATGCACAATACAATTGCTCACCACCTGCCGATTGATGCCCAGCCAGTTCCTGAGCAGTGGTCACCGCCCCCAAGACAACTCCCCCGGTTTATATACTGAGCATGACGTCACATGGTATGGAATGTCCCTTTGGCCAGTTTGGGTCAGCTGTCCTGGCTGTGCCCCCTCCCAGCTTCTCACTGGCAGGGCAGGAGAAGCTGAGAAGTCCTTGACTAGTGTAAGCACTGCTTAGCCACAACTAAAACATCGGTGTGTTATCAACATTATTCTCATGCTAAATCCAAAACACAGCACTGTACCAGCTACAAGGAAGAAAATTAACTCTATCATCTCATTCAAAACCAGGACACTGTAATATGTTGACTTGTTTCATCTCAAACGATCAGTAAGGCAGCACATAGGAAGCCTCCTAGCTCAGATGTGAAAAACAAAATTTAAAGGAAATCCTAGTTCCTCACTAGTCAAAATTATAAAAGGAAATTATCAGTAACTGATAATAATTCTCTTTATGTTCCACAATAAGGCCAACACAGTGCTTTGAACCTTGAGAGGAAGCACATGATATTATAGTAACCCTATGATCAAATGTTTGACTCTGCTTTGCTTTTCAATTTACAGGTATATTTTTAATTAATTTTGGAATGATACACTGGCAGAATAAAACTGCAGTGCCTAAGGTTGCAATTTTATGTCAGGCCTCTAAAATATGCCTACCGAAGCCAAAAAGATGACTGAAACCTGTGTGGAAATGCCTGAGCTTGCTTTAAACTAGCTGAATGAAGTTAATAACAGTAAATATGCAAGAGGCTGAAGCTCAGCATGAGCTATAAAATAGACCTCGGAAAAAGCATCAATATTTAGGAAATTAGTCTGCCATAAAATTGGAGGTATTAAAACTACGCTTTTACTGGTAACTGATTTTTCATATTTTTGACTAAAGTATAAACACACAAACAAGACTATATTCTCTGTACTCTTGTACACCTGTTTAGAATTGGGTGTATAGAGTTGATAAAAGTTGTATCATTGATTTTTTTCCTCTTTTGCTGATGGATTACAAATATTGAGATATTTGTAAGATCTCAATGCTTAACATTATTGTTGTAATACAAAATTGTACAAGTTAACAATTACTGTTACTTTGTACTGTTGTGATATGGGATATGTTATGGATACGTGGCTTATAGATACCTGGCTTGTGGATATGGGCTTCTGCAGAGTCTTTATCTGTCAGAGCTAAGATATTATATAGTACTATATGAGACAAGCCGAAAAAAACAAAAGGATATTCTTTCACGTGTACTTTTTCCTTTCAAAGTAGATGATCTGACTTATTTTGTAATTTTTAAAAATTGCGTGTTTTATATTGAATGATTACATGTTTTAAGGAGATGTCCGGCTTGGAGAGTCACTCCAGTAGAAAGTAAGCCAATAAATAGAAAATTACTTAAAACACAAAGAGTTCAGTCTTTGGCATTATAAAATGTTCTTTTGTTATTTTTCAGATGTGATGAAACATTCATTGTCACCATACCTGAGAGAGAACGAGCAGATTTTTTTACAGTACTGAGTGCAATGCAGCAACAGTGAAATCTTAGTTGTATGAGATCTCACTATAATGTCCTTTTATGCAATCTTAGCTGAAAAATAAACCGAGATGGTTGGTTTTGTGTATGAAATACGGAGTATTATGGTACCATTTGAGTGAGGTTTAGTCAAGGTTTTTGCTATTACAATTGAACTACTTTATATATCTAAACACATTCTGAAAAGAGACTCATTTAAGACACAAAAACAATGGCCCAGATTGGGCACCTCTGGGAAGAAGCCAGTGGGACAAAACCATTACTGCTCCAGCAGAAAGGTGTTGTTCTGAACAAAATAATAAGGTTAACTGCTCCTCCGTGCAGAGGCTGAAGTCTTTCCATTGTATTCTCTGCCCTCATGGTAACTTTGCTGTAGAAACACAGTTGCCAGCAGAAGCAAATGGCAGAAACCTATATGCCATTTTGCAAATGGTAAAAACAATAGCTCAAACTGTGAAATACTAGCAGGAGGCACATAACTGGGGGCGGGGGGGGGGGTGAGGGGGGTGGCGAAGGATGGGAATGTCCAAAATTGAACTTTTGAACTGCCTGCTGCTTGCTACCTGCAACTGGAACAGGCAGGTTGTAAATTTTTATAACACCCAGACTAAGCAAAAGTGGCATGCCTTGAATCCTCCAATTAATAAAGAGACATGAGACTGTACCAACAATTGCTGTGCTTCTGCACATAGACTGTTTAGATTGGGAAAATTGGGGGATTGGGGGCCTAGAAAGAAGAGGAGATGGAAAATAAAGGTTCCCAAAAAGAAGAAGTGGTCTCAGAAAGAAGGGGGGTGTAAAGAGAAAGATGAAGATCCTGCCCTGGAGGAAAGATGCTGGAAGTGGGGGACAATCCTGGACACCAGGGACATGCACGGAGACAGATGCCAGTGCACGGCCAGGCACTTTGACCAGTGATGCCCAAAACTGGTAGCTGCAAACAGTGGCACAGCGGGAAGCAACATGACTTTCTGCCTGACCTCCAAAGTAGGCCACTGAACCAACTTCCAGTCCTCATAAACTGCAGGCACTGCTGTGAATGCCAGAATAACTTGTGTAGAGCCTACTGCACTTTGATTATGCTGCGGAGTTGACGGCCTTGGTGTACCTGCAGTGGACTATCTCTCTGACATTGTAGACAATGATACTGATACTGATTTCCTATAAATGTAGTCAAACTCGATTGAAGAATGTCTCTTTTTACGTCCCAGTATATTACAGAACATAGTTTATCCTATCTGAGTCTGCAGTTTAAGGGTAAATGCAAAAGGGAGATAACTCGCTGTCATACCCACAGTAGAACATTTCCTCTACATATGCCTGACAGGATTTAAATTCAGTTAATTTACTTTTGTGTAAGCTTTGCCCTTCATTTCATATTCTTTGTGGTATGAATTATTACTGACATTTAAGAACCCCATTTTATAGCTGTGATCAAAATGGAATGCAGGTAAATAAAAAGTGGCATTATACATAAAACAATATAGAAGGCTATAAAAAATGCAAATTGTGGTAGCTCATCCATGCTCATATTTAAGGCCACTGAAAGTATTAGAACATCCCATGAAATGAGAACTAATGCCTACTTGCCTGTGGCACAAAAGAATAGGAAAGAGAAAATAATTAAGTTATAAATCTTTGGTCTGATCCTGAATAGTGGTCTCTGATCTTGAGTGTGGTACCCTCCCTTAAGTCTGTATCAAGCCATGTATTAATAGAAAATTCTGGAAAAAATAAACCAGATGAACATTTATGACAAGAAGGAATTTATGGTATGAAAAAACTTACTCTTTAAATAATGTGTCAACCCAAATCCGTATAAAATGGAAGAGAACTTGTAGTTTTGATGAGTTTTCTTGGTCTTTCATATCTAACTAAGAATCAAAGCACAACACAAAATCTAGAGGCTTAGCTGGGACACTGAATGCAATTCCTAATACTGTACTGAAAACTAATACAAGCCTGACTGGAAATCATCTTGATTTAAAACTGAATGAGGATTCCTGTGAATGAAGATGTTTTCCCAGTTCATCCCAGGTTTAACTCTTAGTTTTGGTGCTTTCTGAGTCTGGGTTTGGGGTTTTTTGGTTTGGGAGGAGGGGAGGGTAGTTGTTTGGGTTTTTTTTCCCTAATCATTTTCTAAGTTATTATTTTTGTTGTTAAGAATCAATTGCTTGATCTTCACAAAACAAGTTTTTATCACATATCATGGAATATAGTGGGTTTTTTTCCATTTTACAAATATTGGAACTGAAGAAATAAGGAGTTGAGAACAGCAAAATCACATAGTTATCTACTAGATAAAGTGGAATGAGGATTTAGCAACCAGTCTTGAATACATTATTTTTTTAATATATGAGAAGTGCTACCAGCAACTAGATAATTTCCAAAGTCTAAATCAAAGCTGAATTTAACTCTGTGAGAGATTTTCACCATATCAATTTCATTTGTGCAGTACCAATTGTATTCACAAACACCTTATATCATTAATGATTGTTAATGACAGTTGAAACTTTAAGCTTTCCCAAAGAAAGTGTTAAGTTTCTTGGAAGTGCTTTATTTTTTGGTGCTCAGTAACACTGACCAAAAATAACAACTGAAAGTTGTACTAGAAAAGTTAGCTTGTCCCTTACAGGCAATTTGACCAGTTTTTCTTGCAGGATTCTAAAAGCCCTGAGTGACTTCTATTTCTTTCCCTCTCTTTCTCTTTCTTTCTTTCTCTCCTTGTTTTTCTCTCTCTCTTTTTTGCACACACACAAGGCACAACCAGTTTCTCAGAGAAGCACTGTTTTCACTTGCTGTTCTCACTTTCTTTTTCTTTAAAAAATTCTTTTAACAACGATGTACCTTATATGATATTTTTTCTATGTATGTATAGATGCATTCATCATGCTATTTGGTCTTCCTCTTAAATCCAAGTTTTTGTCTGCATTGGTTATGAAACCAGACTAGTGTACCTTTTTGTCCAATACTACCTGGGCTGAACTCTTTTACTGATTCTTTTACTGCACAGGACATCCAACTGGCTCTCAAATCAAAGACTTACAGGTCTATGGGCATAAACTCCATGGTGAATTCTGAACAAAGAAGACTTTTTTTGTGAGAGGATTATTGGAAAATTCAAAAAAAGAAAGTGCAAAAACGGCACTATGTACAAATATAAATAGACAGATAGACATAGATAGATGGTTATGAACTTAAGAAAAAAGAAAATACAAGCTTAAAGAAGGAGACTAAAGGTCACACATATATTCTTCAAACATTGAACATTTGTCAAAAGACGCTATTGGAAGGGTTATCCTTCATGGTTCTTAATGTTGCTGTCCTCCACTGTTATTGAAAGTGATTACACAGGACAGAGGGCTGTCATGAAAATCAAAGCATGAGCACATTAGCAGATAGTTGACTCTGACCCCTGATCCATAGGTGTCCTGAGTTTCACATGCTGGCATGCAGGTAAACTGAGATTTCCAATTGATACGTCATCGTCCTATATGCTCTGCCAGCCTCAGTAAAGAGGCTTGGAAGGGAGTGAGAATTTTTTATATCATATCTGCTTAGAAGAAGCTCTGTTGCCTTTAGAAGCAGCCTTCATTGCTCTCCCTAACCAGAGCTCTGCATCCATTGTTCTGATGAGTAGGTTGCCCAGGGAGATTGCAATATCTCCATTATTAGGTGTTTTTAAGAGCCTCTTAGACAAACATGTATTCCTCATCACGTAACTGCAGCTGAGACTACCATCAAGACCAGATGGTCAGTTAAGGTTTCTTCCACTTTGGCTCTTATTTTTCTGTGATTTCATGGACATTTTTATATGATTTTATATTAATTCTCATGAACCCTAGTGAGAAAATGAGAAAATGTTTGCCTAGAGGGAAAACTGGTACATACAGAGATTAAGTGATTTGAAGGTCAAGCTGCTACTGAATCCAAGATGGAACTCAAGGAAATGAGTTTTGTGCCCAGCCTACTAGACAACAGTCCATCTCAGAAATCCCAAATAAAGAAGGCAACAGATTTTTATGCCATTTATTTTGGTTCTTCAGTTACTTCAGCATTGTACAGAGATATGAAAGCATCACTTTCATTAGGTTTAGACATACCCCACTGGGATCTATTTGACCTGCAGTCTTTTCTCTACTTTTTCACATATATTTATTGATTCCATTGATTAAGGCATCTGTTTTATGTGAAGCCATCATTTGTTCTTGTGGAACACTGTTTAGCAGCCATTATAGTTCATACAAGGGGTGGCAGGATAAGAATTAAACTAATACAGAGTAATATTTTAACACCTGGCCTGACAACAGCAAAATCATCGAACCTCACTTTTAGAAAATTTGAGTATTTTGACTGATGGCAGTGTGGATTATTCTGCATTTTGAAAAAAAGCCTTGAACTGTAAAAGAATTTTTACATAGACAGTGAGAGTTCTTTATACAGGATTTTTTTCCCATCTTTAATTTTTCAATTAAAAAATCTGTTTCCTATCAAAGTTATGGCTCAGTTTTCCAGATAAATTATGTTAGATCACTGAAAATCAACACATTTCTTCATTCAAATGTTAATGTACCCATGAAATTTGGAGTTTTGTTTGCATGTTAATTTAAATTCCACTTCATGGATAAAGGCGGGATAAAAATTTTCATTGACGTGAGAAAGTTTTGTGGCAAACAATTCCAGGGCATTTACAGAACAACTGATAAAACACCTGCTAAAATTACAAAGTGGTCAAGATCAGATTCTTCAGCTTGCATACAAAATGTCTTTGCAACTATATGCTTGAATGTACTTAAGAAATTTTGTGCATGAAGCCATGTTACTTAAAATACTATGTGCAGTAGCAAGTAAAACGTCTGTTAAAATGTTTTGATTATACTGTGCTGCAGCAACTCAGTACTCTGCTCAGCTTTTCTATCAGTGTGCTGGCTGAAAGAACAGACTTTTTTTGTCTGTGATCATTTAGGACTGTTAGAAATTGCCACTGTACCAAAGAATTACATTGTTTAAGATGAAGAAAAACACCAAGTGCTGCATAACATCCTGCTCTTTGCAGTGGGAAAATACTGCAGTAAAATTGCAGTAGAAGTACTGCATCCTCCTTTATGCTACTTCACTGAAGAGATTACAAAGCTTCAGTTTCTTCAATGATGTGTGTAATCTAAACCTCTCAGTTTTCATATCATCAAGAAAGATAGACAGGGAAATAAAGCAGTTTGGACAATTTCCACTAGCTCCAAGCAGGTGCAGATTTGCTATACCTGCCAGATGACCTTCATTTTGCATGTCAAACATTGTATTGAATTTGAGACAGAAGAACTGGCAGCAATCTGAATTTCATTTAGTTTAGCTGCTTCTGGTTATCCTCTTACTTTCCACTGCTTTGTGGTCTTTACCACTGCTGAGGATGTCAAAAGGATGTAGAAATAGAAGGGTCGGTTTTCAAATATTAATGACCATTTCAAACAGATGGAATATTCACATGTGACTGGAAGAAAAGTGCTCAAAACTTTTTTGTTGCTTAAGGGATAGGAATGAAATCTTTAGGCAGAATTTAGTATTTCTAGGAAATTTCTTTAAAAGACCAAGTTCTACCAGTTTTATGTTTGTGCCGTAATTTTTGTTTCATGTAGCTGTGCAGGTTTACAATACCAGGAAACAAACGGTATTTTGTATGAGAATAAAAGGTATATATACCTCCCAAAGCCATAGAAAGACACTTTAGTGTGTCACATGTCAACTTTGGGTCTTCTTGCTTTCTGCAGCAGCTGTCCCTTGTAGTGGTGATATGGGTAAGAGACAAAGTTTCTCAGCTTCCACTCAGCTTTGAACTCAGCAGGAATTATAAACCAGAAGTCACTGTCTCTCATGTATTTGCTGCCACTCAGCACTGTACTCCATCTCCCCTCCCTGCTTTTCCCACTCTGGTCTTTGTTACGACCCTATTAGCTCTTTTATAACCTTCAGGTCTTAAGCAAACAATTTGTGTATTGTAGACTCAAACCTATGCAGTTAGATTCCCCAGAAAAATCAGTAAATGACAGATTGTAAGCTTGGGATAAATACAAATATGACTACATTTGCAAGGTTTTAGGCCTCAGGTAAATATCCATTTTGTTTCCACTATCAAGCTATGGAAGTTCCATGAAAAGAACAGATTTTATGTTATTTTTAAACAGAAAAATACCACTTCCATCTCAGGAAGACCCAAGGCCACAGACTGTTGAATGCTTAGGGGCAGTATGAAGAGAATATCCTCGTATGCTGGCCACATACAGTCTTCCCCAGCTAAACACCACTGATTAGGACCCAGATGCTGGGGTAGGCGGATGAGTATGGACTTTCTTATTAACAAACTGCAATAAGGGAAAACACACATACGTTCAAGAATTTGAAATTACAGATAATTATAATTAGTATTATAGATATCTTCACACATCTGCAAGAAGAGCTGAAGTACACAGTCGTTTTCCAAAGCTGTAAGATGTCAGGCATAATATTAATTACTGGGAAAGGTGTAGCACATTCCCCTCCTACTACTACCTGCAGAGAGTGTTTGCTTGATCTGTATGAGTTGCCCAAGATTTTTCTTACTCTGTTAGTATTTCTTACCTTCTGTTACTCTGAAGGCCTTAGAATTGCAGTAGGGACAGTAGAAAAAAAAGTATGTTTTAAACTTACATTGGAAAAGAGGAAGGTGGAGAAAAAATTGTTATCCCAGCTGACCAGCCAAGGAATGTAATTATGTACTGATAAGGTCTTTTGGGCACAGGAGGAAAAGAATGGTTTTCACATATTTATCTTCCTTTTGAGATTGTCAGTTTGGGAATACTGAAAGGTATTTTGAGAATTTGGGTACGGATTAGTGTCCAGTCCATACCCGCTTCTAAACACTTCTTACTTTCCAAAAAGCCCCAGTGACCACATATTTGCCTTGATCCTTTATTTGGTGACCGGACATTTACCAGTTGTTTGCTGACTGACCAGAGGCAATGTCTCAGAAACTGTATGTGACTAGTCCCCCATGATAAGAATCTAATGGAGCAAATATAAAATTGTCCCTACTTAAGTAAAACCTCAATGGAATAGCAGAAATGGAAATACTACATACCTGCCTGCTGAGGGCTCTTACAGATATATTTTATACTTCATTACACTGCCTGTGAACAGATGAATTTTCAGAATTTTCTTCTACCACCTTTTTTTTTTAATGGTTGGACTTGGTGATCTTAAAGGTCTTTTCCAACCTAAATGATTCTATGATTCTATGATTTATATCCCATGATAATTTTTGTAACATCTAGTGAGCTATTAATCCTTTCTGATAAGTTAGGAAAAAAAAGTTAAAAAAAAAAAAAAGGGCTAATTGAATACTACTTCAATAAGGTAAAGGGAACAGTTCCATAATTGGGCACATCCTGCCCATACTGTGCTGGAGGCCCCATGTCTAAACACAAAAAATATCCTAAGGACTCTCAGACCATGTAGTTAACAGCAGGTAGCCACTCAGTGAAGTCCATACACCTCAACTGGATATGAAAATTCAATAAATAATATAGGGGATGAAGGCAGAGGGAGACATAGGTACCCATGAATGGCCCCCCACAAAAATTACACAGACAAAAACTCACTGAGCAAAACCTGCTTAAGTTAGTCTGTAGGTACACAGGTAAGAGACACCTCAAGCAATACTCTTCCATGAAGCCATAGTCTGGCTCCATGAAGGGGCCTGCCTCCAGCTAGGGTTAACAGCACTGAAATGTCTGTAGAAGTTAGGCTGATATTCTAGTTCTTTCCCAAAGAAAGCTTGGGTCTTCTCTTACACAACTCACACAAAAGCTAAGTATACACAGTGCAACAGCAGGATCCTCGGAGTAAAAAGAGATGACCTTGAAGACAGGTCTCGGAGTGCTTTGACTACAAACAAGAATATAATCTACTACCGATATCCCTTCTGCATGTTCATGCAGGAAGAATGGCTATTGTTCCTCGGATTCTGCAGCCTTTGAGTTAGACAGATATGAAAATCCTCAATTGTTCAGCAACATTTTCTTGATAATCAACTTGAAAAAGATAAATGAATTATTTTTTTTCCATTTTATGTGTTTTAATTCCAATATAATGACAGGTTTTGTTTATTCAGTAGCTTCTTATAAGGATACATAATTTGAATTACACAATAAGAGTTCAGTATTATCTCCAAAGGAGGCACAACACATTCCTATGAAATATACTTCTGCAGTGTAACTGTTTGTTATTTCTGTGACCACTAGACTGAAGCTTACTGATGTGTGGTTTCTGATGGAGAACACTGACTACAAACAAGGTGGTGTTCCTATGTGTGTGCGCGCACACAAGTGAAGTGAACATATCTGCCAGTATTGGAAGTCTTTACCATTAGCTTAGAAAACATTATAAGCTAAAAGACTACTTACAATACTGAATCTGTAACAATAAGCACATAATTATTTTATATTTTTCATACTGCTGATTATTTATCTGCGACATAAAATTGTCTTCTTTCCCTTCCTTCCTTTCTTTTTTAAATCTCTTTTTCACTTTTTATTAATCCTGAGGGTTGTTCATGCACAATTTATTTTCTTTTTACAATATAGTCAAGGAGAACAACATGGTTAATTTCCAGTCCCTGCTACTCCTGTTACCTCAGAGCTCATTCATACTACTCAATTCAGACAGCAGTGAGCTCTGAGGTATATTGCAGCTTACTGGAAATAGGTGTTCATTTGCCCACCTGGAACTTCCAAAATACTGAGAATTGCAAACTCTCAGCTGGCAGTTCTCATCCAGCAACTGAGTTCTGAGTAAGGAGAGCTTGAGGATTTGGGACTAGTGAATAGTGACAGATAAAAGTCTTGGGGAGGCTCTCCTTGATGAAACAGCAGCAACCTGCAATGGGGGCTCTGGTAACTGTGTATCAGGGTGAGTGTCAGTTATTATAACAATAAAAGGTAAGTAAAATAAGACACTGTGCACATTACAATACCTGGATGAAGAGATCTTCAGCAGAATCTGCACTTTCTGCTGTGCTATGGTCCGACTTCGTTAGATCAGAAATTAAAAGGTTGTTGTTTAAATACTAAAAAAGGAAAAAAGGCCAGAATATTCCATGTGTTATTTAATAAATACGTGCAGTTTCCACACTTTCAGCTTTCCCTTTCTCAGAATGCATAAGTGGGTTGTGAAAGTTTGCAATAACAAAGTTGAACAGCTATGCAGCTAGGCAAAATATATGACAAGATTTGATCCACAGAGGAAGTAGAGGTGCTGTATCAAGTCTGTTACACTATGAGAAACCATATTTTAATTTCCATATATGTTGATCATCTGGAGAATCAACCTGGGTTGCTAACAATGGGTTTCTAAAGACACGGCCGCTCCCTCAGTCTTAAGTAATGCTGGAGAAGATAAGCAATATAACTTCAGATGAACATAACCAAAATAAGTTCTAAGGTTATCAATAAGATATTATTGAAAAGTTTGGTAGAATAGAAATGTGTTGTATAGAATGATCTGTTTAAAGTCTTGTCTATTTGCTTTAAAAATGTCATCTTTTGCAAAAAATCTTTCAGCTTTATTAAAAAATAAATAAAAGTCTTTTGTAAAAAAAAAGATAATATAATGCAAAATAATTGTATATCCTTATACACAAATACCAACCAAGAGAATGAATATATGTACATGTGTGCCTGGGTGGGCAGGTGGGTGTGCTCTTAAGTTTTGTACAACTGAAAACGTTTTTCTTTGGTTACATAACAAAAGCCAGAAGTTGCCAGTTTTCAGGGCGTTAATTTTTGTAATGGGAGTGTAAAAGATTTCTGATTTAATTTTCTCATATAAAAATGAAATCCATTTTAAACAGCTTTAGTAAAATAATTCATTATAAATAAATATAATAGTCCAAATTAAGGGGATAATATTCCTTATGTAGTACAACAGCTTCATGCAGTCAAACATTAGTTTTTCACAGTATTGGTCTCTATTGTAATAAAATTAAGATTTTACATGTTCTTGCTTTCACAAAACACTGCATAAGCTTGTTATACAGTGGACGGATGAGCATTCATCAGTTGTTTATATTAGATGTTAACATGTTTTTTTTTGAGTAAGACAGGATGTCTTTTCACTTCTAAATTCCTATCATATGGAAACCTCTTAGTCAAAAGCACAGTGTAATTTGAAAATGTACCAAATTTTATCTGCCACTCATTACCATGCCCACTAATCTTGGCAGCAAAAGACATGGGAGAAAGCAGAAGAATCTAAAATGTCTCTTTGCCTTTGAAGCCGATCTATCTCCTGTATATTTTACTTTGTTCTGTGATGTAAAATGCAATGTTATGTAGCACCAAGAAAGTAGAAGTACAGGGAAACCTGAAAAAGAATAGCAATGCTTTATGACTGTTTCCTTTTGTGTTCTTCTTTGTGCCGTATGAGAGGAAAAGTTTTCAGCAGCTGTCAGCACTGTGTAAATACAACGGTCACTAATTTAGAAGGTTTTAAGCCAAAGGAAAGCACATGAAAACAAATATGCTGATAAAGAAGGAACCCACTTTTCTTTTTTATCAATTTTGCCTTGACGAACAAGCAACAAGAGTTGCCGGAGGAAAGAGTAGGAGTGTCATAAGCATGTCTATAAAAAGGCTTTTTTGCCTTTTATTGAAAAATGGAAAAACAGTCTCTCTCTTTCTCCTCATTTCTTTGTTGCTCACCTACATTTTATCAATGCAGCCACTTAGAAAGACCAATCCACCCATTTAAAACACAACGGACATGGTTATCTATGCCACGGTGTTGAAAGTGTTGGTGAGCATTGATCACTGTGTTGAACTTTGTCAGTCACTTGTGTACCTGGACTACCCTGGAATGGCTTCTGCAAAAAGATTTCTAAGCACCTTTTTTTTTTCTTCAATCTCAGTCTGGCTCTCTTGTTATATTTAGCAGGCTCTAGCCCTTCTTTTACTAATATAAATAATATAAATATTTCATACCTCTGAGGAATTGTTTTAAAGGGTTTTTTTCTGAGTTTAACTTCCTGAATCTGTTCTTAATCCCTTACTAAATGTTGTTGGCAAGTATTAGCCAGTAAGATTAACTGTAATGTGTAGGCTTTTTTTAGTATCTGCAAATAGCTGTGAGTAATCCTCATTTAGGCATGGATCTAATTCACATGTACTTCTGGAACTGAAAAATAGCATTAGAATGAAAATAAGAATATTTGGGAATTTATTTAAATAAAAAATAAGTGAAAATTAATATAATTATGTAACCTTTTTATTTTTATGCATATTTTAAATTTTCATTTGAAGGAATGCAGTCAATAATAGTTCACAGAAGTAACTAAACTAAGGTAGTCAGAAAATATATCTGACCCTATGCGTTTAATCTTGTATAATTTTTATATATATATATATTATACATATGTGGAAGGAAGCTATTTCCTATTTTTTAGCTTAAGTAATAACCATAGACAAAATTTTCGATCTCAGTGATACAAAAGTACAACTTTTAAAATTACCTCAGTGGTATCAGCAATAACTATTATTATTTTTTCGTTCTCTGCTAGCTGGAATAAACTAAAAGTGTTTAAAGATTAATCATTAATAACAATACATGATAAAACAAATAATTAAGAGCATAAAAGGTCATAGTTTATAGTTAAATTGGCCTATTCCTTCTTTAGGAGTTTGATAATTGGGACTCATATCACTACAACTCTTTACTACCTGTTCATACAGTATTAATTACTGATAGCCTGTGGATCTGAAACATACTGGAGCAATTAAAAAAAAAATCTAAAATGATCTATTAATTATTTATTTCTGCACTGTGTTTGGTTATGGCCCAAGGGAAGCCAAAAAGTAATACATTTTCAATGTTTCCATTATTTGGGATCTAAATTTTTCAAGAATAAATTGAAAGTTTTTTAAGTACCTGGGCTAATGATCCCTACTTTGCTCTCAAATTTAAATGAGACTTACATCTAATCAAGATGCAAAAGCTTGATTCTTTCTGTTACAGAAAGAATTTGTAATGACATGGTCATTCAATTTCTTTTCCCGAGGATATCAGTTAAGCACCTTTTACCAGATTCAGAACTCATGTAATACTGTATGGGAATTTGAGACTGTGAAATGAATGCCAGACAGCAGAGCAGCATGACTGTCTGAGGCGTGATCTTTGCTGACTTACACTTTGTGTAGTCATTTACTGTTGTGCAAAGTGGATACAGATTACTACTAAACTGGATTTTTCCACCCATGTTTCTGTGAACTAAGTACACAATGTAAAAGTGACTATGTCAGGCGATAGGGAATGTTGCTAAGTGACCAGCTAGAACATTTGTTTAAGCGTTGTACGGAGATATGGAAGTCAAATTGTGCATGCAGTTCTGTTGTTCAGGCTTTACAGTCCACAGTTTGTTACTTTATAGTGAAGGGTTCAAGCCAAACCTTGGAATTCCTCAGAGACATACTGATTCGGCAAGATTCAGCCCACCACTTGGACCAAATCTGTACATTAGTTAATTAGAAGTAAGGGTTTAAAAAGAGATCACTTGCAGGTTGTTTTATACTGTATAAGCTAGGTTGTGTGCACATATACTTTGAAATCGCTGTGTTCTAGTTAATTGAATTATGTAGCCATGCTAGAATAAATTAAGAAACATATATGAATATGTTTTTATCTAGAATTTAACATTTTGAGACACTGACGTATTTAGTAAGCAAATAATAAAAAAAAGTTCCCCCACTCCCTTTTTATTTTCCTTGATTAGGATGAAGTCCTAAGCTTTTAGGCACAAAATGAAGGAAGGAAAATGTTCTATCAGCTCCGTATTCTAAAATAGCTAACCCTGCTACACAGAAGAATCAAATCCATTGGATGCTTTTGAAAATTCAATATTCTCTCTTTCATATAAATCTGAACTATGAAAATGAGACTGAGTATTGTTTGTAGATACTGATTTGTATTAATAAAAGATGTGATCAAACATTTAAATAACTGCAGTGTGGGAGAAAAGCAGCAAATTCTCTGTTTCTGAATGACTGTTCACAGTACTTGTGGATTCAATTGTAGATTATATCACATCTTCGTGCAGTGCAGTGTATGAAACCATTTTCAAAGCACTAATAGAAATCCAGATCAAGATACTAATCAGAGGAAAATATAATCTCTATGGATGGGAAGTTCACAAGTATTAAAAAATATCTTCAATAAAAAACTCAAATATTTTAAAATAGTAGAATAGCTTTTTGTAGAGTTTAGCAATGCTAGTAGCATTATTTTTGCAGGAATACTGTTAACTGAAACCTATTTCACTGTTATCCACTAGGTGGTCATTTTATGTCCATGTAGTGAGTAGATTTAACACAACCAACACATTTCTCAACCAAATTATTTTTTTTTCAAGTCACATTACATTAACTGAATATTTTTGTCAAGAAAAACCTAACATTAATATATTTTTTTAAAATATTGAAATGCTTGTTAATAAAACAGAAAAAGAATCAAATTACAGAGTTCAATTTCCAGTCTTAGAAATTCAGCTGTTCCCATGGTATTTTTGATACTTGTAATAACATGCAGAAATCACAGTTTAAATTACAATTACTAGTTTAAATTACAGTTACTGTATGCTTATATGTTAATGTCAGCTCCTTGTACCTGAGCTGCTTTGTATATAGGAACAAAAATTTTGATCTAATAGTAGTAATTTCTATTCCACTACTGCCAGTTTTCGAACAGATAGACAAGAAAACAAGTTATATTTTGAATAAGCAAATGATTTTAAGATCTAGTCACCTTCAAGCATTTTGTTAATTTGGTGGGACATCTTCTTTTGAGTTCAGACCAATATGCTTACCATGTGCCAGAACAGGACTGCTAACTTGAGCGTGACTCCTAGAAACAGTAAATATTGATGATATTCTGATGTGTGGAAAAAGCTGGGTATGGCCATCAGGAGTTACGGCAGAAGCTTTGGAATGATAGCTCTGGAGTTCCAGCCCCACATGTCTTAGTCACTTGTAAGTTTGAGCATGTTGTTTTACAGACAGAGTATGGTCCCAGCTAAGTCTCTAATAGTACAGTATAATCTTACTGACCTGAAAATTCCTGTAATATAACAAATCCTTATAAATGAGACCGAGATGATATAAGTTTCCTTAGGAGAAGGACATAGCCACAGTCATTCTGGAATAAACATTCATTGGTGCCTTTGCCCCTGAGGGATTTTAACAGATGCCACGTTTAAGGTTTCCTCCTCTGTAATACACTCCTCTGTATTACACTGATGCCTTGTTGCATGAGAATTAGCCTTTTCTAAAGGTGTTTTACACAGAAATTTTATTGCCATCCTCTGACTACTTGTGATAATAACTAAACAGTAGATGCCAATGTTCTGCCCTAATCCAAATATAAACCTGTCTGTCAAAAGAGTGCTATGAGCCTTTGTGGACGTTTAACAAGTGATTGTAATATTTGTGTAAAAGGTAAAGTTAAAATACCGTTCACCGTCTCCACCACTAATAACCAGTGATATAGTATCTGCCACTACATGTCATGTACCATGATCATTTAAAAAAAATAGCTGGATTTTTAAAAAATCAAGTACCTTTTCATGCCAGAAAGTGTGGCAAATCAGCAAAGCCACTTTAGGTATAGTTTTGTCATTTTCATTTTATTTTCACAATTTATGTTTATGCAGCACCATTGGTTTGACTCCACTGATGTGGAGAGTGAGGAGAAGGATTGGAAGGCAGCGGCATCAGTGGCTGAGAAACAAAGAGGCACCCGCAAGCCACCCATGGGGACTCACAGGTTCCAAGCGCAGGAGGTAGCAGTAACAGCAGTAACAGGGATCCATTTAACATTTTGGATGACATACCTGTGCCAAGCATTCCTACAGTTATTACTAAATCCAAATCTATCATCTAATTACATTCCATTAAACTACTTCAGTGAGCAATGAGCAACTCCTGTTTCTTAAGCTTGTCTTCCTTGTGTTCTGTCATTTACATGACTGTCCTAGCAAGTCAGTTCCTAGACATCAATCCTAACACTTCCCAGGTCAGTCCTGATCCAGTTTTCCCTTTTCACAGCAGAATACATTCAGCAGCTCAAATTCTCCATTTCATAACCCATCAGTTCCTCTTGCTTATTTCCAAAAAGACTTCAAAGTCTGGACCATACTGTGGATTTCTCTGGGCCAAAATAAACACCTTACTTTCCACCTTATCTTTCTTTGAATATATATTATGCTAAGTAAAAGAAAAGAATCACTTTTTCTCTCCTAACTAGAAAGTATAACATTTCAGTATTTAAAGCAAAATTTTCTGCCATGTCACACCTCAGAAAAACTCTATGATCTGAAAAAATATTTAATGATTTTGAGGGTCACAGACCAAAAATAGTCAGCAACATTCATTGTATATTCTCTCTTCTTTGTGAAGTAATTTTCCTAAAATCATCAGCTACATTTTAAAATCTTGCCTTAGATTCCTGCCATTAAAAATGGTGCCTACCTAAGAGATGAGTACCTGTCAGTTCACGCAGTCTCATATAGACATATATTTGACGTGTCTCTACACTTGAATTAAAGAATGCTCTGCATATCAAGAATAATTAAAAAATTGTTCTTCATTATAAAAGAGTGGCTAACCACTGTTACTGCATTTTCTTAATAAGTCTGGTAGTATTTCTTTCTAGTAGCCCCTTTTTGCTTTCATCATAAAGTTTGTTCCTACCACTGCACTGTACTCAAAAAATGTTTGCACACATCTCCTAAAAAGATATGTCCTTATGATTGACAATTGGATGGCTGAGAGCTGAAGAATGAACGCTTCAGTCACTGGGGCTAGGTTACAGACATTATAAAAATTGGTTAAAAACCAATCTCTTGTTTTGTAACTTGGTATTCAACGTGCTTATATAATGACATGTATTCATCTGAAAGCTCTTCAGTTCTCTCACTTCTTATTTATGCATCTTTATATAACTGCAGATGAACAGCAGCTAGTCAGAAATATCTGTGTCTGGTTATGTTTACATCTAATGCCATGTTCTTTTTCACTTGTTAAGAAAGGATGAAACTTGTTGCAACTAATAGCTCCATTTAAAAAAAAAAAGAAAAAAAAAAGGAAAAAAATTGTGGGAAGAGCTTCCATCATCTGACCTAACAAGAGATATAATTTAAGAAATTCAAGGAATGATAAATGGATGAATTAAAGTATATATGTTCAAAGATGAAATCTAGAAACCTTTGTCATCCATATCTGCATGCTCCCATCTTTCTTTCCAGGCAAATATTGAGCATTCTGAGATCATAGAATCATAGAGTCATAGAATAGTTTGGGTTGGAAGGGACCTCTAAATGTCATCTAGGCCAACCCCCCTGCCGTGGGCAGGGACATCTTCAACTAGATCAGGTTGTTCAGAGCCCCGTCCAACCTGACCTTGAATGTTTCCAGGGATGGAGCATCCACCACCTCTCTGGGCAACCTCTTCCAGTGTTTCACCACACTCAGCATAAAAAATTGCTTCCTTAGATCTAGTCTAATTCTACCCCCCTTTAGTTTGAAGCCATTCCTCCTTGTCCTGTCACAACAGGCCCTGCTAAAGAGTTTGCCACCATCTGTCTTATAAGCCCCCTTTAAGTACTGATAGGCTGCAAGAAGGTCTCCCCAAAGCCTTCTCTTCTCTAGGCTGAACAACCCCAACTCTCTCAGCCTTTCTTCATAGGAGAGGTGTTCCATCCCCCGATCATTTTTGGGGCCCTCCTCTGGACCCGCTCCAACAGGTCCATGTCTTTCCTGTGCTGAGGGCTCCAGAGCTGGATGCAGTACTCCAGGTGGGGTCTCACCAGAGCAGAGCAGAGGGGCAGAATCACCTCCCTCCACCTGCTGGCCACGCTGCTTTTGATGCAGCCCAATATACGATTGGCCTTCTGGGCTACGAGCGCACATTGCTGGCTCATGTCCAGCTTTTCATCCACCACTACCCCCAAGTCCTTCTCGGCAGGCCTGCTCTCAATCCCTTCATCCCTCAGCCTGTATTGATACTGGGGGTTGCCCCGACCCAGGTGCAGGACCTTGCACTTGGCCTTGTTAAACCTCACGAGGTTCACACAGGCCCGCTTCTCAAGCTTGTCTAGGTCCCTCTGGATGGCATCCCGTCCCTCTGGCATGTCGACTGCTCGACTCAGCTTGGTGTCACCTGCAAACTTGCTGAGGGTGCACTCGATCCCACTGCCTATGTCACTGATGAAGATATTAAACAGTACCGGTCCCAATACGGACCCCTGTGGGACACCACTCATCATCAGTCTCCATCTGGACATTGAGCCATTGACCACTACCCTTTGGATGCGACCATCTAACCAGTTCCTCACCCACCGGACAGTCCACCCATCAAATCCACACCTCTCCAGTTTAGAGAGAAGGATGTTGTGGAGGACCGTGTCAAAGGCCTTACAGAGGTCCAGATAGACAACATCTGTAGCCCTTCCCGTGTCCACTGATGTAGTCACCCCATCATAGAAGGCCACTAGGTTGGTCAGGCAGGACTTGCCCTTGGTGAAGCCATGCTGTCTGTCTTGAATCACCTCCCTGTCCTTCATGTGCCTTAGCATAGTTTCCAGGAAGATCTGTTCCATGATCTTCCCAGGCACAGAGGTGAGACTGACTGGCCTGTAGTTCCCCAGGTCTTCCTTTTTTCCCCGTTTTAAAAATGGGGCTTATGTTCCCCCTTTTCCAGTCAGTGGGAACTTCACCAGACTGCCATACCCAGCTTTTTCTACACATCAGAATATCATCAATATTTACTGTTTCCAGAGCTACCAGCTCTAGTCTGTAGAACTGAGAATCTGCACAGTCCCCAGTCACAGGCGTGGGATTTTGGCTTATGTACTGGGTGTCTGTGATGAGGTTTTGGTAGCAGGGGGGCTGCAAGGGTGGCCTCTGTGAGAAGAGGTCAGGGGCTGCCCCGTGCCAGACACAGTCAGTTCCACCTGGCTCCAATGAACCCATCACAGGACACAACTGAGTGTGCGGTTCCTCTGTTAAAACATATTTAAGAAAGGGCAAAAATGCTGGAGAGGCACAGAAGTGAGGGGAAAAAAGTGAGAAACTAGTACGGACACATAGGTCAGAGAAAAATGGGTGGGAGGGTGTACTCGAGGCACTGAGAGCAGAGAGTCCCCTGCAGCCCATGGAGAGGATCACGCTGGAGCAGCTGGATATTTCCTGAAGGAACTTCACCCATGGAGAGCCCACGCTGGAGCTGATTTTTTTCCTGAAGGACCATGGAGAGGTCCTTCACACTGGAGTTTTCCTCACCCACACTGGAACAGGGGAAAAATGTGAGGAGGAAGGAGCAGCAGAGAGGAACTGTTATGTACTAACCATAACCCCCACTCCCCATCCCCTCTGCACTGCTCAGAGGGTGCTGGGTAGAGGAAATGGGAATGAAGGAGTGAAGTGGAGCCCGGAAAAAAGAGGAGGGTGGGGGGAAAATTTTTGTTGTAATTTCTGGTTTTGTTTCTCACCATCCAAATCTATTTTAAGTGGCAATCAAATAATATTCTCCAAATCAAGTCTGTTTTGCCTGTGGTGGCAAATGGTAAGTGATCTCCCTGTCTTTATTTCATCATCAAGCTTTTTCGTCCTAGTTTTCCTTCTTGCCTGTTGAGGAGGGGTAGTAAGTGAGCAGCTGGGTAGGTGTCTGTGTTAACCCACCAAAGATTACCATTCACTTAACACAATTAAAAAACATCATTTGACAGTATCGCCTTGTTCATTCTACTTTTAGGGCCTCCTAAAAATCCTGACACAACTTAAAGCATGTAAATAATTTCATTTGAAGCAGATTGCAGTAGTTATATACTGTAAATCGCAGAGCTTTTACAGCACTTTTTTCAAACTAGGCCTTAACCAAAAAATCAGATCACTGTCAGAAAGTCAAACAACCTGTTCAGGCCAGATTTTTGTTTTCAGCTTCAATCTGCTCATGAAATGAGATTTCAGGTGAATATAAAGAATTAAGAAATTACGAGTTTATTTTAAGAGACAGTTGAAAAGGGCTCCAGTATAAATTCAGAAATATAGCCTAAGCAGAGGTTTGAAATTGGTACTTTTAAGACTGAATCCTGTCTGAAACAAAAACTGCTTATATGGAGACATTGAAGAAGAATATCTATGGATCTTTATATATTTGATATATCAGATATTTAGATACTTAGATATTTTCCTTCTCATATTTGAATTTACACTTTCATGTCATATTTTTAAAAATGTATGCTTATAAAAAAAAAAAGCACTACACAGCAATGTAGTATACAACACTAACAAGATCAAACAGCATAAAAGAAGAAATATAAGGAAATGATTTAGTGTGGATCATATTTGAGGTACAGCAGCCTTTCTTAGATAAAAAGCTTGTATAGTTATCTGAGTTCTAAAGATTGACAGTACTATTTCAGTAAAGTTTATTGTTCATACTAGACCATTACAAAATGTAGTAAGAGATAGAACAAATTTGATTTTGAAGTTGACTTTTTGTGCTTAGAGCATGTGATGAGGGACAATGTTCTGACAGCTCAAGCTTACTCAAGCTTAATGACTGATCTAAATTGGAGCTTGGAGATAAAAGAAATTCTTTAGTGATGCCTCAGTTGTCATTGATTGCTATGAGCAATTTTAAAGCTATTCAAGATGAGAATTGCCAGCTTGGTTCTGAAGGAGGAGAAAGTGGTACATAAGATTGGAAGCTGGTGCAAATGCTACTGCATTAAAAAAAAAAGAAAAGGTTTGTATTACTTGTATATGTAGGTGATAATCACAACTACATATAGCGTTATACATCATCAGGGAAGGACATAGTGAATCTACAGGGTACAATGTAAGCAGGAAAGACAAAAATGAAAGGCTGGGCACATTATAAATATCAGCTGAAAGGCTGGGCACAGTATAACTATCAAGCAGCAGCAAGATGACTGAAACAAAATGTTCTAGGCTAAAGACAATAAGGAAGCTAAGTGCAGAGCAGAAGTTCCTCTTCTGAGTGTTGATCTCAGAAAGTATTTCTCTCTGACAAAATTATCCCTATGCTTGCACATAGCATAACATGTTTTCCATCTAAACTACTATGATTAGAACAGCAAGTATTTAAGCCATAATAGTGACATGGCAAGACAAAATCATACACAGACATGGCTGCCTAGGTGTGGAGAGGAGCTTTTATACCATCAGTTTGCCTGGTAAAGGCAAAGGACAGAGGCTTGTGTTTGGGTGAGAAAGGGCTATAACTGCTCTGTTCTTTCAGAAGTTTTGGGAGCAGCCGTGTATCTTCAGTATTGCTGTCTTCTGCAGAGCTCACTTCAAATCCAAAAAGCTGTCTCTTGAGCAGTGTATTCAGAGCCAACAGGCATACTTAAGCACATGGGTTTCACACAGCGAGGAACATCCTCCAGCAATGTTTGGGTCTCACTGAGGTTTACTGTCTTGTTCAGAGAGCAAATTTGGTCTTCAGAGCATCTTCAGGACAGCCTTCAAAAGACAGTGTAAGTTGTCGTTTGTGCTGATGTAGATGGACTGCCTACTTATGGTGGCATGGATAGTGACTGTGAGCAAAATTTTACTGCAGAAAATGGTTTGCTGATTAAGAGTCCTGTCTCGTAACCAAGAAAAGGACTAGGCAGCATGGGCTTATTTCTGATAATTTTATTAGGTGTGAGATCAAATGTGGTAATGTAGGTTTTGTTAATATTTTCAGGCTTGAAAGATACCACATCACAATTTTAAGGAACCTTGTTGACTGCAGTTTATTTTAATGTCTATATTTATTCTATTTTATATTCTTTTGATTAATTGAGGTAAGTAATATTATATGTTAGGTATAACAGTCTACAACTGAAAATACCACTGCCATATGTTTTATCTTTGTTGAACATAAATTGGTATATTTATGTTATTTGGAGATTTCTGCAGAAAGTTTTTTTGTGTTTATTGAACATTTTCTGAGCAAACATCACATTAGTTTTCTGTACCTTTCCTTTTTCTGGCTGTAAAGGTTTGTGCAGCTGTGCTTTATCTCAGAGGTAAATATAATGCGACAGAAAGAGAATAGTTTCCAAAATGGCCCCAAATTTCACAAATGTTCCAGTTAAAATATTCAGAAGATATGGAAATTTATTGAGCTAATTTCTTTAGAAAATCAGTATTGCCAAAAGAAAAGCCCATGATCTCTGTATATTCAGCATTTATCCTGAAATTCTAATGACAGAACTTTAAGATACTGTATTTTCTTGCTGTGCACAGTTTGATCACTCTCCTGATCACTAAAGGATCAGCTGCACTGGGGAGATTTTGTTCCCTAATTTATTTCTTTAAAAAAAAAAGAGAAAAGGTCAATACTGTTCTTTGGAAATTCCCGTGACTTATCCAATATTAAAAATAGCATGTCCTAATGAATATGCAGCTTGTTTGCAAATCCTGTGGAGTCCTATGGGCTCCTCCTTATCTCTCGCTTCACTTACTGTGTGAACTTGGACAATTCCAACTTCAAATCTTTGTTTTCCTGTTTTGTCTGTTCTTTACATAACTGTGAGAAATCGAATTTTTTTAGTAGGACAATCATAAGTCTTCTGTCAGCCAGAGCAGCAGTGATTATCTTCTTAATTTTTGGTATAAATTTAGACTTTGGCAACTTGGAAATGAAATGAAAAAAACTACTCAGAAAACGTTAATAAAGCAATTCCATGAATACGTGGATTCCCCAGATAAGAAACTGTTCAAATAACTGAATTCTTTTACAAGAGATCCACAGGGATATAACATCAATATTTAGGATCATTCTTAAAAACAAAGGAAACATTTGAAACATTGATTTCCGAATTCTCAGATATTTATTAGCAAACAAATTACCATTTTAGCTGTTATTCAACAGATATTTAGATGCTTAAAGGCATTGCATTTTTGAGACAAAGGAATTCACCTTGTCTTACGTTACTTGCATTTGAAACCATCCCGTTATCTTTCCAAATACCCAGAAAAAAAAACAGCTCAGCTTTCTCCTCTTGATCCGAACTAGAGCCCTGCTGCTTGTTGACACCCACTTTTTTCCTTCTAATTACAGTTCAAAAACTGTAATAGCAGTTTTGGTAGGTCTAGAGGATATAGCTATTCTTTTTATTTGTTTATTCACTTGGCTACTATGTTTCTCTCTGGTTTTCCATTAGGCATAGTTTTGCATATTATGCTTGAAGGTACCTGTTTTTCCCATGTTGTCACATGCTAGAGGAATGGCAGGCATGCACAGGTTTCATGCAATAGGTTGCTTCCCAGCAACTTTTTACTAAGGACATGCAACTTTTATGGATGTTTTCAGGATTCAAGGAAAGCAGTTGCTCTGAACTTCCAGAGCGGCCAAAACATTTTTGCCTAATTCACCTTCTCATCTGGCACAGAACAGGCAACCCTTACCTGACTGTTCTACAGTGTCAAAGTTTTTTCTTTTTAAGAATTGGGCTGCTAAGTGCCCTCTTTTACTTATTAGGGGTCATTCTATCTTACTCAGGCTCCTAACATTTGCCTAAATTTTAGGCAACAGCTGCAATAGCTCTTCTGGACTAAACATCTAAATTCTCTACCTAGCCAGTGGGGAAAGAAAGGTATTTTTAAAGCCTCTGTAAAGAGTCCTCCTAACTTAACATCCTAGCCAGTGAAAGCACCCACCTCTTGGTGTGCTGTCTAGAAATCTTAAGCCATTTGAAGATATTAAGACATACGTTATAACTAGTGAATACAAATCAACTTGTACAACATATAATATTATGCAATACATTTATTGGTTTTAGGCATGGTTTTGCATACCATATAATTCACATGGCCCTAAAAAGTCAAATTTAAATCCAAAATAAATATTTTTCTGTCATATCATTATCAAGTAATCACTCTTTTCTCTTTTAAAACTCTGATGAATTTTCAGCAATATTTTTCCTCTATCCAATTGACTTTTCTCAGATAGATAAGTTAAAATACATCATTCTATTGCTTCTTTTTTCTCCTAAGCTACTGTATTCATTTTTCATACAGCAAATTTCAACAAAATGCCTTAAAAAGGGAAAAAAATTATCTTTATTACTACAGTTCGGAATATCCATTTATTAAAAATAAATAGGAAATACTGATTTGGGATGCCAGAGTTGAAAAAAACGTAATCTCTATTGAGATTACCTTATTGGTAACCTTACCTCTATTGAGGTTACCTTAAATTCTGTATTTGATGAGTTTTTATTTTTTTAAGCAGGTGCATTTTACTTTCATAAGTATACTAAGAAATTTTGATATTCATCTATTGGGACCGAAAAAAACGTAAGGAAAAAAAACGTGCAGCTATGAGAATAGTTTATAATCATTTTGCAAAAGCATGTCCTACATTTATGAATAAAAACCTGATTTGTAATCCAGATAAACTACTCCTTTAATAACCAGTGGATGTTTTTCTTCCTTTATTCTTATGATGAATATAGATCACACTTCCCCAGAATCAGAAGATATACACATATTTTAATTGTGACCAGTCAAAATATGCAAAACCTCTCCAAAGTTATAAATCTTACAATGCATTGCATGTATGCACTTCACAAAGCACAGCGTAGCAAAATACAGTTCTAGAGATAGCATAACATAATATGTTTATCCAAATGTTCTCCTTTATCCATAAAGGATTTCAATAGCAATAAGATACATTCCTTTCTTAATATGAAGAACAAGAATAATGTTGACAAAATAGAAGAAATCCACCTGAAAAAGTGTTGGAAATAGTAATATATGTTCTTATCATATCACGAGGCTAATATAATTTGTTATGCTAAATTTAACTTGAATGTTTCTCATTTATTTTAATTCAATAACACTTGAAAAAGTATATGCCAAATGACAAGTAATTTATGTAGTTTGAAAGGAAAAAGATGGTTCCTGTATAATTGCCTACCACTCTTTTCTTAATGTCACCCTTGCTCTCTCTCACTCTCTCTTTTTTTAAATGTTTGTGAGGAATAAGCTAAGGTTTACAATTTTGGAGAATTGTAATGCCTTAGGACAAATCTAAACTTCAGATTTGATCCTGGGCCATATGAAAGCTATTTTGGAATCTTCCATTGACTTCAGGAATATTTGCCATTGATATATTGTTTCTTACAAGTAAACAGTGACTTTTAGAAAAAATTCCGAAGTATTATTCAAGCTGTGTGGTTTTCTATGAGTTTGTTATTTATCAAAGAGCACAGTATGATAGGACTATTCCATTTTACATAGGTATTTGCATATCAAAGTAATCACTGTGAGCTTCTTCTGGTAGGGTGGTAAGAAACAGGACTAGACACTTTTCCTGTTTGTTTTCTGATTCTCTTGTCTATGGGAAGAATGCCTTGTTTCTTTTTTTATTTTCTTTATATAAGTTACTTTTTAACTTAGTTGGAAAATACTGACTGCAGTGCACCTTGCAGTTGAGCTGGACTATGTTGATAGTTCTTAACTCTGAGGAAATAATACCTTAATCCAGACCTGTCCCACAAAGATATGCTTTATCCTTACCACAGAGTAAGTATGTCACAGGGTAATGTAGATGTTGCAAACTCCAAGCACTTTTTTAATATATTGGTCCTTGATTTTGAAATCTATGTAAAGTCAGTGCTGGGAAAGAAGGTAGGCTTTATATTGTCTTTGTGGATCACCCCCAGGAAAAAAAACGTGGCCCTCCTGCCACTATGTAAGGATTATTTGTGTTCATCCTGCTTTCATCACTGTAGCCGCACTACTTGGCAGTTGTCTTTGATCTCCTCTCAACCTCATGTAGTGCCCTGTGATCTAAATATTTTTGTGTGAAGAAGGAAGGAGACCCAGGAGCAAACTAACTTGTGTGCAGTGTGGAAATTCAGGGTGGTCAGGCCCTGAAATAAAGCAGGAAATAAAATTGAGGGTGTGGAGAATTATATCACTTAGGGCACTCACTGAAGTTAAAATTTTCCAAATATACTGTATCTCTCCCGGCCAGCCAAGAGCTGGTGAAGACATGAATGAAAAAGGCCAAATTGTTGTCTTCCAGAATGAAGCATTGTGGATTTGTGGATGCTACTGTAGAAGAGCTCAGCATCAACAAGGAAGTCCACCTACAATACTGCTAAACTACTAAAGGTCTCTGGGAGATCTTATCTTCATTCAGTCTGTTGGTCAGTTACCAATACCCAGGCCAGGACTGGTTAATTTAAGTAGCGCTGATCATGGTGGCAGATCCAGAACAAATATGTGGTAGGCCCCAGATGCATATTTATACATTTTTTGTCTCTCTGATAGCAAACATAAATAGCCAAATAAGCCTATAAGCTTATATTTCAGATCACAAATTTACATATCTGACATCATTAAAATCTATAAATTGTTAGGAGATTGTAAAATCCTCCTTCAAAGTGTTCTGTCCCTTATAAGATGAGGGTTGTTTCTGAGGGTTACTGTAACCATAAAATAATGCAGATTTCTGCAAATTTCAAGCAATATCTAATACTAATGTCCAGGGCTGTACAGGCTCAGAAAAGATTATATAAAAGCAGAAAAATATTTTTTTGGCATTTCCAAGTGCTCTAACAGTTGTTAATTTGTTTTTAAGATGCAAAATTCTTATAAAGAAAACATAATACTTCTATGGCTGGACTTTATTTAAATGCCATTTCACCCTAAGCTCTTTTTAAGTATACAGACTATTTAAGAACATTTTACAATACAAAATGTTGAGCTATTCATTAAATTAAAAATAAGAATCTGCCTACCCTTGCATTTTCTAAAATGAGTTAAGCTGTAATATATCTTAGTCTAGTACAATAGATACATAAAACACTGAATAATCTAAGTACCAGCAGTGTAAAAGGGTACTCATTTTTTCCTTTCATTTGCAATCACATTCTAAAAGAAAAGAAAATTCAAACACAGAGAAAATTATTTAATATGTCAACAACAATGCTGGCAAAATTCTAAAGCAAATAAAACTAAAAAGCATTAGCTTTATAATACTTCTGCTTCTATTATGTAGTCTGCATTATATCTATCCCCTTGCAGCAGCTGTTCTTATACAAGTTTTAGTATGAGAAGGAAAAGTAGATCCCACAGAGCTATCATATTTCCCCTGCAAACTTGGTTAAGGAAGTGGACTGGCAATAACTGGACTCTCATCCTTTTAATGTTCTAGTCTGTATAACCTTACTGACTCATCAAGAAACACTTGCTCTGCCATGAAAAATAAGGGTGTATCACACTGCCTCCCTGCTGCAGTGAAGGAAGAAAGAGAAGAACTGAACCTCTGAGGGAGAAGTGAGGTACAGGGTTTGCAAAAAAAATTGTAACTTATTTTTCCTTTTTCCATATTTTTTCTTACAAGTTAAAGCTTGTCTCCCTGGGCTCCTTATTTAGTCAATGGAGGAATATATGGTCCTTCAGAGGGCTATTCAGAGCATCTAAGTCAGAACTAGAGTATCTCAGTAAGCCAGATGCTGTGAGCATCCTGCTGAGAAACAATCTTCCTGCCAGCAACAATATATTGTGTTGATCTTTGTCCAGACTAGATTGTGTGCTCATAACTGAGGCCCCCCCAGATATTGTTCCAGTCCTTTTTTTCCCAAGAAAAGTATCATATGTCATTGCTTAAGTTAAGAAAGTATGAGTGAAGTCATATTTCAAGGCCTCATCAACTGGCTGATCCAATGGACTGTTCTTATCCTTCCATGTTCTCCATACTTGCTTACTCTGTCTCCTGTCTCCTACATCTCTTAGCTGTCTCATTTCTAGTTAATGTTTTGCTCCCCAAACGCTCTACCAGTCAGTTATATTAGTTTACCAGTGCACGCCGTTTTGTCTTATGGGAGAAAAAAGAAGGGAAGATGGGGCTTCCAAACGTGATTTCTTTCCTTTTCCGTCCTTTCTTAAAAAGCAATATTAAAAAAAACCCGGGTCTTTTAGTTTAACTTACCCTAGGCCTTTTCAACGAACTTATAGCAATGCCCATAACAATTTGTTCTGTGTTTAACTTATGGTACACAGCTGTTTTATTTCTGGTTTTGAGTGACAAATACTGGGTCAGCCACTCTTTAGGGCATACAGTTAACCCTCATATTCTGTAGTATAAATATTGGTGCACATCAGGCCTTGTCCTGCAGTTTTCACAGGTCAAAATTTTCCACGCATATTAATGCACATTTTGGATGTGTGAGAAGTGAAGGATTTAGTTTCTCAGGTAAATGGAATAAGCACCACTTTTTCTGTTATTTCATGAGGCTTTCAAGGTATAGGAACACTCCCATTTTAGGTTTCCATTGAGGCAAAACAGATGACTGGTAATCTGCAGCTTTCAAAATGGAATCATAGAATCATAGAATAGTTTGGGTTGGAAGGGACCTCTAAAGGTCATCTAGTCCAACCCCCCTGCTGTGGGCAGGAACATCTCAACTAGATCAGGTTGCTCAGAGCCCCGTCCAACCTGACCTTGAATGTTTCCAGGGATGGGGCATCCACCACCTCACTGGGCAACCTGTGCCAGTGTTTCACCACCCTCACTGTAAAAAATTTTTTCCTTGTATCTAGTCTAAACCTACACCCCTTTAGTTTAAAGCCATTAAGTAAGGTTTTTTTAAAAGTACCTTTTTTTTAAAGCACTGTGATTGGACTGAATGATATTCTTAAGTTTGTTCTTAATTTAATAGATAGTTCCTAAGGGAGGATTTAAAAGAAGAAAAAGATCAGTTATTAGCTAAAAAACAGAACATGGAAAAAGAAATAGGAACTGAATAAGCACCTACGGATGTGGACTTACGATTGCCCTATATGTGGACTTTCTTATTTCTAGTTTTGATTTAAAGCTATAAAGATAACTTTTTTTTAGGTACAGCTAAAGAAAAGGAATAGAATTGGGATAGGTGATAATAGACTCAGAAGTGTTTTAATACAGTCAAAGCTACAACTGCAAAAACAATCTAGTCCTGGATATACAGCAATTCAGGAATTAACATATATAAGAAATTCAAAGAAACCATTAGTTCAACGTAGTACAATACTAGGGTGCAAAATAAATTTTATAAGCCCCACAACAAAAGTTGGTTTGGAAAAACTAAAAGAACAGATAAGGCAAATTATAAGGGAAAGAAGGATTCAGTTAAGTAGAATAGCAGGCATTATAAGGGAAACTGTTAGTCTTTTTTCTTAAGCATAACCTATTACAAACGTCTGCAATTTTGGGCTAGAAGTCAAAAATATAATGTGAAGCCAAATAGAATAAAGCTACTGAAATTAATTCTGAATAATTAAGCTGGTGATAGAAATAAAATATCCTGCACTCAGTAACGTACAAATGTAAAATAACAGATGCTCAGAAATTTTTCTCTTTTTGTAGAGAAAAGTGGTATATAGGACACATTTGCAACAAAAAAAATGAGTCTGTGTGCAATAGATTTCAAGCTAGCTCAAACTTTATTTAGTCCCATACTTCATCCCTGCTCCAGTGAAGTCAAGTGGAGCTTTGCCCTTGAGTTTGACAGAGAGAAGCTAAGACTTTAAGTTTATAACTTTATACTGTAGACAGCATTATAGCTTGTTTACTCGCTGTCTACGGGCAAAATCAACATTGATGCCAGTAAGCATTCTTAAATTAAATAATTGCTTTCCATCGGGGCAAATTTGTGTTGTTTCCTTAAATCTGACAAGCACTTGGATATATTGCCACTTTGTCTTTATTTATATGTTCCTAAGATGCCCTGAATAAAATTGAACAGCTTGGCAAAATGGACTAGCTCAGAATATCTATTTTACTTTGTTTTCCTCTCAAAAATATCTACCAACACACTTTTCAGGGAATTAAGTATAAAAACCTTGCTGGAATTTAATCTAATATTCTAGACACTCAAAAAATGCAAAACTAATGTTTATACAGCAACATATCTCTTTTGTGTGTGTGTGTGTGCATCCCTAAAAATATACATGCCTGCAAATATGTATATATTTTTCCTGTATGAAATGTAGAATTTTTAAAACACTTAGAAAATGTGTAGCAGTGTTTCTCCATCTTTTACAATCACATCTTGCTGTCACTAGCTTCTGCTCCAGCCCCAGGGTTCATTACTGCCTCCTTATTTTCTCCCTTTATTTCTTTGCCTCACACTGTTGCCAGCAGCTCCAGCAATGTTGGCCAAATGCCCAAACCAATAATCTAAGTTGAACTCTGCTTTGTCTAAAGCTGTAGGGATGTCTCAGCACCATGCTCCTTACAGTTCATGGTTCCCTGTAAACATAGTCCAGAGTGAGTCAAGATGGCCTAACACAGAGCCAGGAACAATCGAGGAGAGATTATTACCTGGGCTCCAAACCATGCTGTGTCTTGTCTGGAGCACAATTATACTTCAGTACTGACACAGATCGCATTGTTTGAGGACTGCTTAAAAAGATGCAGTATAAAACCCAAACATTTTCTTTTCTTGTATTCTTGAATGACTCAGCCACAGTAATGTTACCATAAATTTTAACGATATACCAAGACATTGCAAGCATCTTACTTTTTACATTAAATATAAAACATTTAAATAAATAAACTGTACATTCATTTTGGTGTCAGGCTTTTTCATAATTTCCTTAGTATTCTTATGTACTGAAAAACTGGAAGAACAGAACATGTTTAAAGAATGTAAATGTGATGTTCAGTGTAGTGTCATTTGGATTATTTAACGGATCCAGATGTAATGCTATCATAATAAAAGCATCTGACTTCTTAACTCTGAATTTGATTCTGTCTCAGTAAGCATGAAGCATTATTTTTGCTTAGTCTTTGTTATATTCCTCAGAAGTAACTAAAAAGCAACACTTACCCTAAAAATACTCTATGTATTGCTTTCCTTCACTTCCAAGTTCTTTTATAAATCCTCCAAGCACTGTCTCAGTGCTCCAAGGGGGAACACTCTAAAAGATATAGAATACAAAACATGAACAGCATCTCAAACAATGTGTATTGTGCCAAGGCCTTGCACTCTGAAATTTGGTATTGTAACAGTGACTACTATGTAACTCATCCTATCTGCTCATTCAAAGAAGGTACTGCAGAACTACACAGTAAGACAGAGCCACTGATATGCAGGGGTTTGTCTTTTTTTTTCCTTTTAAACAAATCATATCTTTCTGTACATGAAAGCTAACTTAAAAATTATTAAAATTATATTCTAAATTTCAAATAATGCAAGATCAAAATAAACCATGAAGATTCTTGCATTGATTCTTTATTTCCAGTTACAATAAAGAAGAAGGAGGAAGATACAGTGGAATTGAAGAGTTGGAGAAGAAAAGCCCTTGACACAGTTGTACAAATATTTTACTAGAGGGCAAGACATTTGAATCCTCCCTTGGTGGAACTAAGTTGGGCCACTAAAGGTGTACAAATTTCCTCTCCTCACTAAAGGACCAAAAGGGATGGGTGATGTTTGCAGGGCTGACACTTGCAAAATTCCTTCTGAGGAACCAGTCTTCCGTTGTGTTTTGGATCTCCTGGTGATGGTGGCAGTGGATGCTGAGGAAATTTATTTCCGCATGGTTTGGTAGATGGAGGGAGCCTCACCTTGTCCACTTTCAGACATCCACCAGTGTTTGGTTGGCCTCCAGAACCATGATCAGTAAGAAAATCTCTCCCCCTTCTTAAAGGCAGATACAGTCCCTAGCTTCAGTGTATGTACATATAATCCAAAAGAGTTCATTGTCCAGGAATCACCTTGCAGTAACACAGTAGGGCAGCAATTGCACTTAGCAACAGCAAGTTGTAATCAAAGGGCAGCTGATCGTATCAGTCCATGAAATAGACTGACATTCCTGGGTCGTTCTTCCTCTCCCTCCACCTCTCTCCTCAACTCGTTCAATACATATCCCTGCTGCTCTAAAACAATCAACTATTATCAAATCAAAGTGCTGTATTAATGATTTAGGGTTTTTAGTGACCTCACTCTCTCATGCTGAACTCTCTCAAGCACTAGAAGGCAGGTGTCTTTTAATGCTGGGTCTCAAATGATGAAAGGTTTGTGAAAAGTAATCTCTCATGCCTGGCTTATGTATAGCACTGTAGAACACAGCTGGGCCTCAGCCTCAGCCTGCTATTTCTTGAGATCTCTCCTCAGTGACCATATTGCTTTCTGGGTCTCCAGGTGTATGGGGGGTAAGAAGCTGCAGAACAGCTATGTCCAAGGCCCAACTGCAGCAGGGAATTGTGACAGGGACAATGAACGAGTGAACCATTGCACAAGAACAGAGAAAAAGCAGAGCGAGAGTGGTGGTAGGCATAAAAGGAGACTAGCCTAAAAGGGAGATGCATCATCAAACAAAAGGGCTTAGGGGTCTAAAGTGCTGCCTTCTGAGTATAAGGGTGTTAACTGTGTGGCCACGTGACAACATGACTGCAATACAGGGGGGCCATATGGAGTTGGGGGGGATCAGAATGCATCTAATACATTTTTCCTCAGTAAATAAGAGGAGAATAACTCAGAATATTACCCACACTGATAACAGTAAATTGCTTGAGTAGTAAATAAATTATTTTCCATAATTACTTGAGGGTAAAGTAGCTATAATTAGGGGACAGAAGAATTCATATTATCCAATAAATATTCAGAACATGAAACATGCATTTGATGCATTCTCCACCATTATGGCACTCCTGCTCCATTTTCAGTTGCTGTGTATCAGTGTAGGTCCATTGACCTTTAAGGAGGCACACAGAAGTATTCCAGGTAAAGAGTTTTCCCTATAGTTTGTAACGCTTAAATGCAGTTTCGTTCCGTGAAATACAATTACTTACATGCCAGGAAGAAATAGAACATAGGTCAAATAATGAATTAATATTTTGAAATCTAAATTCTCATATAAACTTTATTATACCTTCCCTATAAGGTATTTTTAGGAACAGTTTAAACTAATAAAGGAGCTTTGATAACTCGGCTTACTTTAACTGCAGCGGGTGCGGGAGCGACCACATGAACAGCTCAGCTGACAGACCCGAGAGGGCAGTTATTCTCAGAAGAGAGATGCTGACTAATGCATGTGAGAGAGAAACTGCTGAAGCAAATATAGATGAAAAAGACACATGTGTGTATCCTCATACCAGTACACAGCCTGAGTTTAGGCTAACTGAAACCCTGCTAAGATGATTTAAACTAACCTGTCTGGCTTCATCCTGAAATGGATTAGGAGTGTTCACACAATCTGCTAATGACGTCCAGCTATTAATCCACTTGAGCTGACATGTTAGTATCAACCAATTTTGGACTACACTGTATTAGTGGAGAACTCCAAATCCTTGTGATTATTGACTTAATTGGATAAAAACACTATATCAGATGCTCTGGGAGCAATTTCTTAGACCTCAGTGAATCACAAGGCACAGGCAACAAGGGCAAAAATGGCTATCAAATTGAAGAACTGTATGTACCTATTAAAAATAATTTGTTTACTCTGCACAGACAAATCCTATTGCCCAAAAATACTTCTTTTTGTGTCTGGTACTTGAATATAGGTTATATTTTTATTTTTTAGTGATCAGGCCTAAAGATTATTTATTGCAAGAGATTATTTAGTAAATAATTAAGGATAAAACAACATCTATGTAACAAATTAGTTCTTGACTAATAAATCATCTGAAGGGAGCAAAATCATGTGAAGAGATCTATCTACATAAGGACTACATAAGATTTGCAATGCATCTACAAAATTTGCAATGCATCTAGATCAAAAAAGGGAACAGGATTTTGCCTTGTCCTCTGTACATAAAATTTGTAAACTCAGTAATTCAAAGTTAATCATGAGCACACACACACAAAAAAAATCAAACAATATGTAGCATTTATTTTAAATTGTCCTAAAAAATTTGTGGAGGTAATGTCATTTTTAAATATAAGTCCACAATAGCAGCAATGAATATGTATACTAATTCATATACTGTATATAAATTCACTTATTCATCTGAAGTATCATGGACAGGCTTAGATGAGGTTTTCAATTAAGAGCATTTATGCAATTACTGTAGATGCCATTTTACTTGAAGGAACAAAAACAGTATAAGCAGCATAGCACTCCTACTGTCACGGCCCCACGGGCACTCACAGCCCTGCTTGTCCCTCACCACCCCCCAGGACCCATGGGAGGACCGAGGGTGGGACTCCCCCCAGCTTGCCAATGGCCCAGGACCCCATGTCAGCCCCCCGGGGCTCCCCTACCCTGCCCACGGCACAGGACGCCAAGTCAGCCCCCCCGGGCCATCAGCCCCTGCCCCAGCAATGCCAAAGCAGGGCAGGTCTCCAGCTCCCCACAGCCCTGCCCTGCCTGGCCACAGGCCCTGCCGAGCCAGGGCCCACCCACAGGCCCACATCCCAGCCCGTCCTCGGCCAGTCCCCATCCCCAGGGAGGTGCCTGATTCCTAGGGCTGGGGCTGCCCTGGTGCCCCCTGCCTGCCCTGCTTCTGCCTGGGGGTGGGAGGGGCACTGGCTGCCAGGCCCTGTCCCGGCAGACCGCCATGGAGAGCCCCCAGTGCTACCAGCACCCAGGGAGCAGCTGGCCTGCGCAGCACCTTGACAGCTACACAAAAATCTCTTAGCTAATTTACTGCTACTGGTTAAAATACAACTTTAAGGGAAAAAAAAACTAAAAATTGAAATTGTTAGAATTGTTGGAATTGTTAATTTACTTAAATGTTGGGAAAAAATATGTATTAATTGGTAGTACAATAATTATACTCTGGATTTGACTTAGTTTGCTATTGTTTTGCATCTACATCTAGTCACAGAAGATACTTACTGAGCAACAAGGGTAAAAAGCAGAACTCATAAAGCACCATAAGATTTTAAAGCATAACGTTGGCAGGATTTAGGCTCCTACATCCAATACCAGAGTAACGGGCACACTGGACAATTTGTGGGTACAGGTGAATAAAAGCACACTAAAAAAGAAGCAGATGCTTCCTCTAGCACTTTCCAATAACAATATGGATTTTATGAACATTTTCAGTATGTTCAACTCTAAACTAATACAGTTACAAACCTATTATAATTTTCTGAAAGAGTTAATTTTATCAAAAGTATTTTACTTAGCTGACAAAACTGACCTTTAGATAGTTTTACAGAACTAATACTGTATCCTATCAGTGGCCAAAGAAATTTGAAAATCATTAAGAAGCCAGATAACTTTAATGGCTTAGGTGGTAAATAAAAATCTTGGGAGACAAAAAGATACTAAACTGTATTAAGTGTGTGAAAGAAACAAATCAATAACTTCAGCTTGGACAAGCAGTATTTCTATTATGTATCTTTATGCTGGGATATTGCATGCATTGCTGGAAAGGCAGAACACTGGAAGGACTCTACCTTCCATGAAATATAAAAGAGGAAAAAAAACCAGCAAGAAAGACTGGGTAGAAAAATGAAATGAATGTTTATTAGCTGAAACCTCTGATGCAGGTAAGCTATGTCACCAAAAAACAACCACAATCAAGAATAGATTCTTTGTTCCTACAGCCGCTTCACCTGCAGCTCTCCACACTTAGTGATTTGCAAATAATGATGCAGACTGGGAAAAAAAAAGTTTAAGTACTGCAGTGCCACACTGACATGGATTAAGTCTTAAATGCAAGTAGTGATTTTTTTGGTGAGATTTACACTTGATTTAGTTCCTTAAACTAACTGAGAAGGAATCAGGTTTTCCATTATTTGAAAAGCTGTCATGTAAAAAAGAAAGATGAATATTATTTGTTCAAAAAATGTAACAGCCTTGTTGTTCAACTGTAATATTATTAAGGAAAGCCAGTAAATGCAATCTTATTATGCTCAAAGTAAGTAATTTTTTAAAAAAACCTTCTCCATAAGAGTTTTCCAGTTCTGTACTTCCGATAAACTTGCATAATTCATGTGCTTCTGCTACCTTTTGTTTAGTTTATAACCAGATAGCTCTAAGACCCTTGCCACCCACCCCTTTTCAAAGCTTTCAAAGCTTAAATATGCTAGAAGAAAAATATTCCGAGGGGAGATTATTTAAAAGATTCTCCATGATACAGAAACTTTAAACCCTAATGCTAGACAACAAGTATCCAAAAAAGGATACAGTAATGTCTTCCTCCAATTTTGAGAGACATCAGGCCATGAATATAAACTCAGCAAAAAGTTTTGTGAAATATTGCAAAAGCTTATCAAACTGTTTCACAGGGAGACAAAAATTTTGTAAATGAGTCTCATCAAGATTCTTGTCTTACACACTATTTCAGCTCCTACCTTTATTTTTCAGCTAGAGAAAAATGTACTTCCAAGAGTAAGCCAATCTTTTCAGTACCTGAGCTCTCTCTTTGAGTCATGGAGAGGACCGCTCTCTAGTACAGATTGCAAAGATTATTAAAGCTATCTGACATGGCTGCAAATTATTTGTGTTTCAGTTTCTTGCTAATCTGCCCACCTCCTAGGATCTTAGCTATATCCCAGATGGACAGTTTTATTATTTTTAATGGCTGCTGAAGAGGGCCAGCTTTTAAAAAGTTTTTTAAGAAGGCAAACACAACTCATCTAAAAGTACTGGGCTGTCCTTGTGAAAAAGTAAATTTCCGTTAGAAGGTATCAAGATAAATGGGTAAAAGCATGCACTGCTGTAGAGAAAAATCAAAGTGAAAAAGTTGGCTAAAAGGAGATTAAAAAATATAAATTAAAATTACTATGTCATCAAAAAGATAATGAAGTTTAAAAGAAATGATAAAAAATAATTTCATATAACACTTTATAAAAAATGCAGTGTAACTCAAGCCAATAAAGTTTTTTAATAGTAACTGTTACTAATTAGATATTGTTGAAGGTGAAATTAACATTTCTGTTTTATGGTCTGACAAATAAAAACCAAAAAATCCCAGCTCTTTTAGCTGTTAGCCTGATTTTATCAGCAATAAGGATGCAATAGTATAGCAATATTACATGCTATTTTTCAATCAACAGTCCAGAAGCAGTACAGTAGTGAATCATGCATGCACATCCATATTAAAAAGGAATTTAGAATCCCTGATGTATATGCCATAAATGTGTTTTTATGCATTTGGGAGATAACAGTCTTGTAGGTAACACCCCTGATACCCTGGAACCCATGTAGCATGATTTGAACTTGACACACACAAGGGCAGCCACATCTCCAGCAGTTTCTCTTCCTGTGGTTCACGAACTGTCAGTTCAGTCATTGCCAGATTAAGGTCTTGAGTCCACAAACTCTTGTTCACATCAGTAACTTCCTTAATGTCAGTGAAGGTATTTGTCTGATTAAACAATGGGAATGACAGACTTCCTTGGTCCCTTTCGGCAATTATTATTAAATATCTAGAAGAACAGGATGGCAAGCCATAACAGAGGCTTTCCAGTTATTTTTTCATGACTCACAAATTCTCACTTAGTTGCTAGCAACATCTTTAGATACAAATTTCAAATAACAGCATTTAAAAACTAGAGTACGTGATCATAAAACCCTTTACCATTATCAAGCGCTATCAATGCTCTCTCTATATATATTGTTTTTACCCCAGGGAGTTTGCACTCCCCATCACAGATGACAGATAATAGTTTGGAAAACGTTCTGATGGACCCATTGATACTGATGGGGAGAATGCCATTTGAAACCTGTGATATAAGCTTTCCAGACCCGATGTTGTCTCAAGTAGTTTGTTTTCTCTTTTTTTTTTTCCTTTCGTAAATTATTAAAAAGACTTTGCAGGAAAATTCCATATTGTAGGGAGGATGTTAATTAAAAGTGATCTATTTTTTGAATAATTTTCCTTCTCTTGCAGTTTGTCATTGGGTATGGCTCACTCACACAACTGGCACGTATTCAAAAAACATGCATACCATAAGATATGCATATCCAATGGGAGAAATAGTTATAAAAAAGCAGACAATGAATTAAAGCACCTCCAATTCAGAAAATCTATATTAAAATACCTAATATTAAACATTAGCACAAATACACAGTGAAGAATTAGGAACGGGGAAAGACAAAAAAAAATGTAGATGGTGACAAAGTTTAGGGTCTTACAGGCCATGGAAGACACAAAGGCAACATCCTTGTTTGTTATACCTCACTGAAAGTATAGCCTTCAGCACTGTTGAGTAGCAGGAGAACAACTATTAAGCTGATAAAAACTGCCAAAGAAACTTCCCAAAAGAAGAACAAACAACTATCGTTAGGAATTTTATTGTCAATCTGAAACAGCTGACTGCTGGAAAATGTAACCATAAAAAATAAAATATAGCTTAAATCCCTCATTTGTCTAAGCTTGCAGGAAATGAGAAACTTTCGCAATTGAAATGTCAACTAATGATGACATTTCTATAGTCTGTTTGTGACTAAGTGCAGAGGGTATCTATGTTGTTTCCTTATTCCATAGTTTACTAATCTGTGCCGATAACAATATTACAGCTCACAATGAAAAGGTAATTTATTTGCAGAAGTATTTTTTTCTGTTTGGATGATCTGTTGAAATTCTGAGTTCTAACTTCACAGTAAAATAGAATATTATTCCTATTTTTCTCCATAACATTGCAAAATACACTTTGGGGTGATATTTCCCATTCATAATTCCCTCTATGAAAGAATATTTAAGAAATGTTTTAAACATAATAGGTGAACTGAGTTTTATGTCAGTTATACACATCAAGGCTTTTTGTTTGATGCAAGCCAAAACTGCTTGTCTTCTTAATGCCTTCTTACCTTCACGTACCTAAGGTGCATGCTGTAATGTGAGAGAGCGTGTGCATCCTGCCCATGCAGGAGGAAAGCTGGACAGTCATGCTATGCTGCTCCGGGAATTTCATGCAGCAGAGTGAAACCCTGCATAATGGAGGTGAAAGGATGTAGTTCATACAGAGGGCATATGTGAGGTCACTCTCAGAGCCTGGCATTCTCGGAGTGCCTCCATCTCTTGTGAGCTCAGAGATGGAGTTTTGAGGGCACCCAGAGGGGACCACTAAGCTCTGTATAGTCTGAATGGCCAGGAGATGTTGTCCTAAGGGAACTTCTGAGAATGCTGTAATTGGGCAGAGTAGAGGCAGTCATTAGATCTCTGCATAATAACCAGCAGCATTACATCATGCTGACTTGCTATTCACAGCCTGATTAAAAGGCCTAGTGACAGATGAGAGGACAAGCCTGTGACCACCTTCCTTCATGTTATTTTATATACCAGCTTGCTATTTTGGTCTGCTGTTGTGACCAGACGGCACTTATCGCTTCATTCTTTTCCATGCTCTCTGACCATGAAATAACAAACATCATGTACCTAGGGGGGAAAAAAAAAAAAAAAAAAAAAAAAAAAAAAGATTGTATTCTTGAAGATTACATATTGGCTCACTAAAATACTTTTCTTTTCTAGTGAAAGGTGGCTTCCACTGAAATTTTCAATGATTTCATTTTCTTTGTCAGCTGTTTCTTTGTCTAACAATCTCAGCCACTTCTTGCCATGAATTTGTACACAGAACTGCCTGTAACACTGTTATTTTTATGTCCATATGTAGACTGGTGAAGAAAACACTTACTACCATTAATAATTTCTATTTGTCTAGAAAAGCTAATCTTTAAATCCCTTTTTGAGGGCTGGTCTATAAGCTACTGCATTAAGGAAACCTTTAGTGCTTCCACTTTATTCTGGCTGTTTCTTTGGTGCTATTCAAAGTCTCAATGAAAAGCCCCTCTTGCAGTTCTGCAGTTAAAACAACAAAGCAGTGCCTATGTTTCTTCTTTAACACAGCTCTAAGGATTTATTCTTTGCTCCTTTATTCTTCCTTTTTCTGAAGTTTGCTTGTCCTTTTCCCCTTTAAAATCTCTTTATCTAAAGCTGAATTAGTTTTCGCAGCTGGTTGGCAAACTGCCATCATTTTCTGCTCTGACACTTATTTGTCAATTTCCAGTTGCTTCAAACTTTTTACTTTTCTTAGCTTCTATCTTTTTCCTCTTTCACAGTTTCACTGATTCAAGTTTTAGTTGTTTTAATAGGAAAGGAGAGAAAAATCCCTCCTGGGAGGGAGAAAAGGAGCCATTCTCTGCAGTGACAAAGAGAAAGCAATAATACTGTAAGATTTACCCATTGAAAGCTTTGAAATAACAAACTTTGTGCTCTCTACAGATACTTATAATCTGATCCTACTTTCAGGAAGGTAGCAGGTAAATCTGCTATAGTATTTATGTTCTGCCCTAAGAGATAAGAAATTTGTAGATCCATTTTTCTATAATTTTTTAGACTTTTCACAGGCTACTATTTTGCTTTATGCCATCTTAAGAGAGTTCACTGTAGTTTTAAAACACTAGGGATTAAGGATTTATTTACTTATTTTTAACACTGCTGCAGATTAATTTCCCAACTCAGGGTGCATATAAAAATCGCTAACCTCCATCTTAGGATTCTACTCATAAACCTGTTAAAACAATTTGTCAACCTTTATTTAATATATACTATAGGTTAATACATTTTAATGAGAACTAGAAAACAAGACAATTTTGATTTGTTTTATTCTTTGAAACTTAACAGAACTTCTTCTCTTATGTATAGTTTATTACAGATGTCTCATTTCAAGCATCTCATAGGCTGTTCTACCAGCAGAGGTAGAGGGAGATAGAAAGAGATCCTATGAACAGTATCGCCTTCCTAGACTTTGCATATCAGTATAGTAGCTTCTGTAGGCACTGTGCTGCCATTATTCTGCCCACTCAAATAATAAGAATAGAATATTTAGCAAACCTGTCAAGGAGTGAGTGCCCAAATATCACGTCTTTATTTTCTGTTCTTTAGTGTTCAGTTTTTAATCTCTTGAGCACAAGGAAAAGGCAGCATAAAGCTTCCCCATCAGACTGAGCCCTTTCTTCCTGTTGTGACTACTGTAGAATTATTATTACAATTACTGTTACTAATAATTACTGTACTAATTACAAATTACTGTTATATGGGCACTGCACCTTCACTTTCTTTGGAAGTGGAATAGAGTAATTCTCATGTTGCCAGAATGCAAATAGTAGGTATTTTTACCATCCCTACAGCCACAGCTTAGTGGAGCGGGTTAGAGCACTGCATACATTGTCATGTCCTGGCAGTTTGAATAGAGTTAAAGCAGATGAAAAGAAAGGCCATAACTAAAGAAGAGGAAAACAGGGTGACAGCTTTCAGTAGCCTTTCTTATATGTGAGGTCCTAGAAATTGGCTGGACTAACTGTGAAGTGGTGAATACTGGCAGCAGCTGTCCAGTAAGTAGAAATGTAAGTAATGATTACCCTTGTGGTCTGAGTTACTGCAGGACAGTTCCCAGCTGACTTAAATTGTTAAAACTTACAGCCTAATTAAACCTCACTTCTTGCATCAAGTATTTCTTTCTACATATTTGAGACAGTCTAATGTGTCTCTCCTTATTATTTGTTCACTGCTGTTCCACTTCTACACATACAGTATCATGCCTTTTTCCTTTTAATTCCTTCTAGCTCTGTGCATAGACAAATTTTCCCAAAAACATAGAATGAAAGTATTTTACATACGAACCAAATAATTTTTAAAGCCAGACCTTTAAAGCTGAATTAGGTGAAGAACCCAGGCCAACAGCTTACCTACATAAGTCTAACATTAGACTTTTTAGCTATTTTTGAAATTAGACTAACTTAAAATTGACCTTTTTGCAAAAGAACTGAGTCATAAAAATGAATATTAAAATTACACTTAGTGCATCATATGTATCTGGTGTATTATTAGACAACCAAAATACTATCTTCACAACAGTGACGCATTATTTCATACCATTGCAGAGTGGTGAAGCAATTGTTTCAACTAGTTTAATTTTTTTAAAAATCATATTAAGATGTTTTGAACCAGCTTCAACTGGCATAATTTTTTTTAATTTTTATCATAATAAAGTTGATTAAATGTATTTAATGCATCAGCAGCAATCACAGTAAATCAGTATGGAATTAGGATAAAGAGCTTTAAAACACTCATATACTTTGAAATAATTTTAAAAGTTCTTACATAAAATAACTGTATTGGGATTAGAAAGTATTCTCCTTAAATAAGAAGTTTGAAAAAATTTAGTAGAAATTACTGTCATTTTGTCTCATTTGGAGTGGAATTTACAGTTCTCTGACACATTCATTTTATTTCAACTTAATCCTTTAATTTAGGTGTAAATAATTGGGAAAACACATTTAGATTTGAGAATATAGAAGCACTAAGTATATTAGTTCATATTTCATGTCATTTTTTGTAGGCCTGAAGAAACTATATTTTCATGTGATAAGTTGTTTTATATATTTTAAGGTTTAATTTAATCTGTGCATACAATACCCTGATCAGCTGGCTGAGCGGTTTTTTGTGGAAAAAGCAGAACAGCACCATCTAGTCAAAGATGGTGTCACAATATTTTGGTTTGGGGGAGTGGGAGATGGAAACTCAAGATAAGTTTGATAGGTAATAGCCATAACATAGACTAGATCTGGGTGCTTGAGTTTGCAGCCCTAGTATCCTTTTAATGTAATTATTTTAAAAGTAATTTTATATATATTTTCCTTAGCCTGAAACTAGAAAGAATGAAGATTGAAAGAGAACCACATTTTGTGATTTTAAACAGCAACGTAACAATAAGTATTAGGTTGGTAATATTTGTGTTGACTTAATTTCTCCATCCAACCTCAGTTTCTTTTGTCCTTGCTCTGGTCTTCATACTCCTCTCCCTTTAATCGTTTCTATATCAAGCCTCCCAAAGTTTCTTCATCCCAGTTTGTTTTACATTGCCACTCTTTTCTCTGCATAATCTTTCCTGCCCCACCTCCTTGTTCAGCTTATTCAGTCTCTGCTGATTTCAGAATTTTGCAGGTCAATGGACACCAGTCCTTTTGCTAACCCGTTCCATCTTCTCCTCTTTCACTTTCCAATCACACAGCACTCTTACCGCATTACTCTTTTTTCTTGTTATTCAGTCTCACACTTCTTACCCCATATGATCCCATTTCTCCTCCTAGTTTCCAGACTTAGTCATCAGAATTCTTAGCTTTTATTTGCAAATTCCTATTTAGTTGGTTAATTCTTGGAGAATCATTGATTATAGCCAGTGGAGCCACTTGATTCAAATTCAAATCTGCAGCACATTTCTGGAAGAGTAACAAGAAATATTTGTAAAGATTATAGAAGACCAGTTATGAAACTGGGCACTTTCTGGAAAAATCAGCCAGTTTGTTTGCCTGAAAGCGGTCTGCTGTTTTCGTATCTATTTAAAAAAAAAAAAAAAAAGCAGCCTTAAGGCATTACTATTGCGATTCTGCTGTTGACAGCAGAAATAATTCTGGAATTTACAGATGCCAACAAAACCATCCAACCACATATAAAAGTATCAACAAAACACTGTCAACACAGGGAGTCTCTAAAATATGTAGTATCACCAAGAAATGTTTTCCAGATTTTGAAATATCACATACTAAAAATGTCTTCCTGCCAAAGTACTGCTCTAAAATATCAGATTTTACTTCCAGTTTTTACTCCCTGGACAACACTTCCAATGAATAAAGTAGCTTCTCTGAGTCCTTTCTTCCCCCTCTCATTCTGAAGTAGCCTATCGTGAACATATAAACAAAGTCTTTTATTTGTCTAATCAAGTCGCAGCTTCCCAGAAGTCTCCAGCATTGCAAAGGAGAATATAGAATATAGACTTTTCAGTGCATATTTCTGCATTATCTGGGACGAAACTACAGAAACAAGAAATAAGGTGACTCTTTCTTTTAGAAGAGGGATTCTGACCGCTTATCAAGCTCAGGTGAGAAGAAAGTCCTATGGTAGACAGAGCAGACAAAGGGAGAGAGACTCCCATGAAAAGCTATGTTTAAGGAAGGAAGCATGTACATAGCTTGCTGGATGTTTTTGTTTCATCTGAGCTATAACATTTGCAGAATTATCTACTAGAAAAAAGGGGAGTTGTACACTGTGGTGTATCTTTCTCAGAAAGGTTACAAGTTCATTCAGAGTAAGAGAAGCTGAGATAATGGCTGGTTTAGGGCCAAACCATTCAAATGTTGATGGAAACACAACGTTTTCTATCTGAAATAAAGCACTGATAAGGCAGCATTTATGCCCATTAGAGAATGTATCAAATAAACTGTCTAAGTAATCTGTGCTCAGAAGTCTCAAAGGTACTAGTGAATCATTGCCAATTTTTAACTTATCTTGGAAAACTGGGAAACAGTGAGATTTGCAAACGTCGTCTCATTATCCAGAAAAGGATGTAACACAGAATAACAAATTAGCTAGCCTGACCTTCATTTGAGGTACAAGAATGGATTTGTTACCTTGGAACTTTGCTGGTAATGAACTAGGCGCTACGATTATAATTACTACTAGTCAGATAGATTTTTTTGTGAGACCTCTTTCTGTTTGGTTTTGGTTTTGACTGGAGTATGGAGATGGTAAAACAAAGTACGCATGTACACTTGGACTTAATTCACTTACTACATGTGGTGAAGGCTTTTTGATTCAAACACTTGCATTTTATGAAATTCACAGGAATGAGCTAGATGGATTAGCAACTGTTCTTTTGATATTGATATCCAGGATCTTTTGAATATTTTTCTTACTCCATTTCTAACCTCTCTCTACATATATTTTATGGCCTTCAGAATATGGTTTCTGGATCCTTGAAGGGATAAGGAAAAGGTTATGCATAAATTGTATGCAAAAGTAACTCAAAAAAAGAAAGTTATTTTAACTTTTTTACATTTGTTACATGATAATTCTTATTTCCACCAGGAAACTGGGAACTGGGGTGAGAAAGGTGTGAAAGTTGTTAAAAGTACCTAGCTTTATCAGTGAATATTGTATACAGTTTGACAATTATCTGAAGATTGGTAGGCTGTTAAAAAATAAGGGATGGATTACTATTATGGTAATCTAAATCAAGTGATTTAAATGGTTAGAATCCAGAAAAATTTATTTAATACAGCCAAATTAAGAGGAATACGTGTGGAATTCAAGAAAGTTTATATCTACAGAATGGCAGAATCTGTCTTAAAAAAACAATGACTAAAAGTAGGTTTTAAGTATTATCATAGATTACATCCTCAACCTGAGCTTTCTGTGCTTCTGTGAAAAGAGGGCTAACAAAATCTTTGAATGGATAATAAAGAAGAATGGAGATAGGAAATGCTGGAGAGGATATGCCAAAAAAAAACCCCTCAAAACCCAACCCCCCCAAAAACCAAGATCACATAGCTGAGAATCTTGCATTCTGGTGTGAGGTGTAAGTAAATTTAACTGGAATATTGAAGGGAAGTTTAAGAGATGGGTTGATCAATGAGTATATGTATTTAAACACGGGAATTATATCTGACAGCACAGAGCTTTTTGATCTTGCTGTCAGAAATGGAACACAAGCTAATTACTGGGAATCGAAATTAAGATAATTCTTCTAGAAATAATACATGAAACCACTGGGAGATCTGAAAGGGACATGGTTCCTTTAAAACAAAATTAGATGCACTTTCATCTAACTTGTGGAAGACATTCTACTAGTGGGGAGTATAGAGGGCCACACTGAATAATTATGGTGTCCTTTCTGGTCTTTGAGGATAAGACTCAATCCTCTCACATTTTTGGGCTTGGGAAGAGAAGTAGAGAAATTTAGTTATAGAAGACTTGATTGCTCTTCACGATCTCATCTTTGCACCTCAGAGCAGGGCAGTATGTATAATAATATCTCATAATTTAGGACTTAAAATAATCGCCTGTAAAGTCAAGATGTTTTTGTTTCACTTGATGTATATCTGCATTAATGTATTATGGTTAGAGACTTCTGATTTTTCCTCTCCTCTAGGGCACTGAATGGGTGATGGTTAGAGAAAGGACCACAGATACCATACTGTGAGAAAAAATTGAAACTTACTGGTGTCTTGATTTCAGTTTGCAAAAATTTCTTCCCAGCTTGCTTTGCAGAGCACTGTGGGGTTTCACTTTACTTCTAATCATGGATACAGTTCACCTAATCATATCTAGTATAATCAATTATTTTTCCTTCGGGAAGCTGGGTGCTTTCTAACTTTTTACTCAGAATACGTCTACGAGGGCTTTTGTCTTAGTCTGACAAAATATCTGGCAATGATATAGAGTGCAAAATTTGATGAGTTGTGATGACAGGCTAGATGATCTAATTACCATTTTTGGCATATATAAAGCATATTAAAACATGTAAAGCAAATGGATAAGCAATCTGCATAATTAGGAATAAGTATGTACATATGGACTTATTTTAATAAGAAGGTAAGCAGAAATATTTTAAGATTATATTACACAAGATGTTCTTCACTGTTTTTTTAGTGATAAGGTTTTTAAGTATCTTTTTATAAGCTTTCCCTCTGTTGTGACAGGATTACTTCTGCACATCTATAAGTAAACTACAAAAAGGTTTCTTAAAAACGTCTGACAACTCAGTTCTTGAATGTCAAAGAAAGAAATCTATAGATGTGACACAGGAATTCAGTGGCAATGCAGAAGCACCTTTTTATCTGGGAACCTTTTCCTCTTTTTCTTTTTGAAACTTAGATGGTCTCTCCTGGCCCTTAATGATACATGCAGAAATTGAAATAGCAGAACTGAACAGCAGTCTATCAAAACTGTTATCCATCTGCTGACAGTGAAGAACCAGTGTCTTCAGGAAAGTGCAGCTAGCTTATTATAAGGCAATATCCACAAAGGAATCCTCTCCTAATCTTAGACAGCGATTGTTTTGGATCATGAAGTGAGATGTTTTATATTATTTACCATTCTTCATACTATCCTATAAGTTCTTATAAAAGCATATTGGTAATCTCTTTGAAATGCATTCAGTTCAAGTCCTTCTTCAGACCAAATCTCGACCCCATTTAATAGTAGAGGCTGTGGAGGCTCTATGAAACTTATGTCCTACCTCATAAAAACTGATGTTTCTGCCGTCACCTTGCTAGCCTTATTGGACAACAGTTATGACACTGGACAGCAGAGACAGTCTATTGCTCAGTTGCATTCTGGCCTCTATTCGTTTCCAACTAAAGGGAGAAGAAGGGGGATATTGCTGAAGATCTACCCATGCACCTGTTACTTAAGTCATAGGGCCACAGGAAGTCTAACAGACTGCGCTTCCTCAGCCTTATTATTCAACCTTGTGTGGAACGCTTTGTTTAGCTGTTGCCCTGAATATATCTTTTAAACATTTGACTGAAACATTGTAAGGTATGTGGTACACATTAAAGGCTGGAGACAAAAACCAAGTTCTTGTAAGTCTTTATCTTTTTTCTATAGTGTTCACTGCTTATACTCTCAACCATGGTTATTTAGTAGCAGTTTTTTAAGCTATCTATTTAAGATGTTAAAATTATTTTATTTTGGGTGGCCCATGAAGTGTGATTGTTCACACAGGGAGGTTCTTGTCCCCTGTGACACACCAATGGATGATATCTTGGTCTATTGTAGACCTGATGCAATACTTGCAAGATGCAGGAAGTTGTCAGCTGCAAAAGAGCAGTCTGGAAGTACAACTTGATTTGATGACTTCACACTAGCAGTCTTTAAATTTAATTTCCTCTTTCATCAGGCTGCCATTCAATAATCCTTTTGAACCAAGAACTCCTGATAGTTTAAGCACCCCATAAAACCTCCTTACCAATATATTCTAGCCATGCTAAAGCAATCGCTACGTCTTCTTGGAGAAAATTAAGATTATTTTGTCTACAAACACTTTTATCTAGACATCATATACTCCTGTTATAAACATTTCATAACTAAGCAATAACATTTGATTTTGTGAAGTATGAATTTAAGACTAAGTGTTTATCCCAAGCATAGCACTGATGAATTGTACTAGTTTCCTGACTACTTTATTTCTGCTAGAAAATGGATTTCTAAACAAGAAAAGTGCAGTGCCTTAATGTAAAATTTATTTTTTCCTTAACATTCCAAGTCATGTAATATTGTTCACTATTATTCTCCAAAGGAATTTTTTTCACTGTTATGAAGTCACTGGTGTTTTCTTCTACAAGGTATAACCCTACTCCAGTTTTTGTGATACTCATACTCTTGCATGTTGGAACTAGCTGCCTGAGGTGGCCTGTTATCAGACACAAAACTTATGTTCCCTCTTGCATGTTTTACCTAGATAATCTTGTAAAAAAAAAAATCAACCTGTGCAAATTTTACACACATCCAATGAAAATATTCCTCTTAGGAGTTCATTTCTGTATCATGTATGTATGGAATTTTGTAAATTATTAAAATAAACAAACAGTTAATTGAATAACAATATATTTAAATTGCTCTAATACACTGGAAGCAAAATTGTTGCTGTATTATTAAAAATGAGAATTAATTGCTTATGACTTACATAATTTTCCTGTCCTAAGCTCTTGGCACATAATCAACTACATTCATAAATTACTATACTATGTTTTTAATGAAATAATTCCAGAAACACTGATATTCATCCCTATGAAAAACCCTGGTCAATTAAACTGTTACTATTCTTGAAAGTCAACAAGTTCCATGATTATAGGACTGTTGACAGAGGGAATGAATACCATAGTTAAGGTCCTCCCAGTGAGATTGCCCTGTAAAAGGAGCTTAGAAATCTTACCACTCTGGGGAGTCGCGCTCCCTTGTTCCTGCAGGGACAAGGTTCTGACTAAAGCGTTAATCTTTGAAGAAGTAGGTCATCTGCAGGATTCATAAGGTCTAAGGCATGGATGGTCATCCAGACCAAATGTTTAAACTGAGTCCAGGAGGAAAAGTAAAGCAAGTGTGATCTCTGGAGCCCATCAAATCCATCCTGCACCAGACAAAACACTTCTGAATGTTATTCTGGGGTTTCTCCAAAATAGCAGTAATCTCGCAGAATGGTTTCCCCATGTAGTAAATTAACCTGAGATTTATGTTATTATAATATACATATGCAGTATTACTGTATTATATTGTTATATTCTAATATGTATTACATGTTATAAATATTGTTATAAATAATAGTGTTATTGTGTTATTTAATCTTGTTCGGATCTAGGCTATTTCTATAATTTATTTTTTTCAGCCTTCTAAAAGGAAAACATTGATTCTAAGTTAGTTAGCCAGGTCTCCTTGAGAAATGGAGAGAAACTTGCATCCATAAAGATTTCACCTATCTTCCAGCTCTCTTCCAGGTACCTTTAGAAGGCACCTCATTCAGTCCTACTTACCTCCAGTGACAGCAGGTTCAGTGCAAACAACCAGCTTAGTCTAGAAACCTAGCTTTTAGATGGCTGCAGTTATGTGTGATGAATCCTTTCCCAGTTTGAAATGCAGATTTTTCTTCTCCTCCCCCTGTAGTACTTACTTGTGGAAGTATATAATGTGAGGTTGAGAATGAGGATGCTGTGTTTGAAAACACTTCATGTTTATTTGACAGTATTCATGTCAGGGGTTTGTTGTTTTTTAAAGAAATATCACAAATTATCATCAACGTGTCAAAAGAATACAGAAGAGCTGTATTTTCAACAGAGAAAAGGCAAAAAAGTTACCATGCCGGAAACAATAAATTAATTTGCAGATCTGTGTTGTTATTAACACTTGTATCTACAGACCCACACCAACTGCAGGGAGCCACCCTGAACCTATACGAAAGCTTAATAGTGTTGCAGAGTTTAGACACTTGCCTTTTAAGTGGATATACTTATGATTAGATGGTTTCTTAACTAAGAGGTTTCTTACCACTAGAGGGCTCAAAATTGCTGTGTGATTTTATGTATGAATGCATGCATAAACATATATATACATATATACATACACACACACACAATGTATGATATGTGTACATCATTCATATGCATGTGGTTTATTTGTGTGTACACATGTATAAACACACATATATGCACATACATATACACACACTTGTATTTCAATAGATCTATTTTGCTTTTATTTTAAAGGCTTTGAACATTTAAATGCAATTCAAATCTTCAAGGATTTTTTAATATAACTTTGCAATTCACCATATAAAGTTGAAATGTTTCTTTAATTTCATAAAATAATTACAATTTTTAACTATGTTCTCAGATGGCCGGATTTACACAGAATGTTCATTTCATCAAGTTGAATAGTGAAAACAATCACAACAAAATACGGTTCAAACTTCCATGACCAACGCCTGCTTTCACCTTACGTTTTATTAAGATATCTAGGCAACACTGAATAACATGGGCATAGTTCATTTTTTCATAAATGACTTTCCACAGAATGTAATGCAGTGTTGCAAAATCTATCACGCCAAGCATTTTTGTTTGATTATATGACATATTCTCCTGGGAAATCTAGGAGGCTTTAAATAAATAAAATGTTCCTGGAAAGCTGACTGTTTTCTTTCACTAATGTGACAATTGTAATGAAGAGAGAAATGGCTTTCAACCATTTTTAAGTAATGCATAATCTTCGGAGATAGTGCAATCCAGTTCCTCCACAGTATGACGATGTAATAATGAATAATTTACCCATGCAGTCCAAAAGATAATTAACATAATATTTTCAGACTTGACATATACAAAAGTTTGAGGTATCAATATTTTCTAAATGTCAGCAAAGATCTAAGTATAAGAAATCTGCTCAAGAAACCACTATTTCAAGAACAATGAAGTTTCAGATTATCATGATTAACAACAATGTATGTTGTTGTAGAAAGAGGAACACAGACACCAAAATGTTTTGCAGACATTTACTGCTTTACATAACACTCAATTTTGAATAGAATTTCTTCAGAATTTTTTCCTGTATAGAAAATTGTGGAAAAGCACAAGAAAACAGAAGATATCCTTTTTGCAGCACTCCAGTGTTTTGATTGTTTGCAAAAAATTCTGTTGAATACGATCATGTATATGAATAAAGACTACTCAAGTGAATGAACATTTGCATAACTGAACCAAATCTTTCAGACTTTGATACAGAATAGTATCTTTGCATTTGGCTGGACATGTGATTACTGCCTACATTATCACTAGTACAGTTAGACACTAACAATTTAATAAAGCTCCATTTTCTAGCATCATCATCTTATGTGTTTTCTTAAATCATTAAAACTCCTACCAGATGTTTCACCTTCATAAAATGGTAAATTTTTCAAAAAGCACAGTAAAATAATTGGGGGGGGGGAAGTTTAGACTAAATAGTAAAGTAGGCTGGAAATACAATTCTATCGCCATGTACACTTAGTTAAACTTTAAAAGCTTATTATAGTCCCATTTTTGTTAACACATTTACTTTAAAATGAAAAATATGTGCAACTAAGCCAAGATATTTTTGCTTTAAGAATTTTAACTCTTGCAAGTTTTGCTTTAAAAATTTAGCTTTACTGATTGTGCATGATGTTAGATTAGAACTATAATGTTCTAATAAAAAATTATCATCTTTTGTGTACTTTTTCTTATGTGTAATGCATTCTTAATTTACCAGTCTGTTATCTGAATTTGGAAAACAACCTGGCACGTTGGATGACAGATATTAAAAAGGTTTTGTTACTGATAGACAGGGTTGGCTGCCATATTCATCACATCACCTTTGGTTCCAGGAGTAAATCATTCTGAAATCAATAAAGTAGACTGGAATGTATTGAAACTACTTTTACTAGAATAAAATTATAAGTTTTATAAATTTAAAACATTTTCATAACTGGAAGATCCATTTCCTTAACCACAGCCTACTGAAGTCAATGAAATTATGCCAGGATTAAGGTTCTATCCAGATGGAGATAGCTGTTCCATTAGGATCCTAAGAAAAAACATCCTTACTGTATCACACCACTGTACAAATTAGCTCCAGTGATTTCACATTTATATTATTATCCTCAATATAAGAAGGACATCAAACTATTAGAGAGTGTCCAGAGGAGGACAACGAAGATGGTGAAAGGTCTCGAGGGCAAGACTTACGAGGAGCAGCTGAGGTCACTTGGTTTGTTCAGCTTGGAGAGGAGAAGGCTGAGGGGTGACCTCATCGCAGTCTACAACTTTCTCAAGGGAGGCAGAGGAGGGGGAGGTGCTGATCTCCTCTCTCTGGTGACCAGCGATAGGACACGAGAAAATGGAACGAAGCTGCATCAGGGGAAGTTCAGACTGGACGTTAGGAAAAGGTTCTTCACTGAGAGGGTGGTCAGTCACTGGAACAGGCTCTCCAGGGAAGTGGTCATGGCACCAAGCCTATCAGCGTTCAAGGAGCGTCTGGACGATGCTCTTAGTTATATGGTTTAGTTTTAGGTAGTCCTGCGAGGAGCGGGGAGTTGGACTCGATGATCCTTGTGGGTCCCTTCCAACTCAAGATATTCTATGATTCTATGAGTCTATTTCTGTAATCCTCCCATGAGAATTTGTCACTCTTGAAAGAAATAAGACTTTACTGACCACATTAGCTACACCTGTAAATTTCTTGACAGCTGATACATCATCACTACCTTATGTCTCAGCATCCTTTGTAGATGAAAAGCCAATCTGAGTTAATGTTGTATCAATATTTATTAATAACAATCATAACATGAAAATAGCAGTGATTTTCACAAAGATCCTACATGCCACAAGATTTGTACTGGGTACAAGGAACTGCAAATACGAAATGTCTTATAAGAGGATTAGTACTCTTAACTAAATAGGTGATATCTTTACCACCTTCAAATGAAGTAAGAAACAATTTTATATCATCAGTGTTTTATACTACTTTTTGCAGTAGTTATGCTAATTCAGTGTATTTTACAATTAACTCTTGCAACTTTTCAGCTTCAGGGATTACAGCTGAATAGGTTGTTTGCAATTAGTTTTATCTATAGGCCTATATCAGTGTATAGAGAAATCTCTAGAAATAGATTTGTGATACATATTTCAATGCATAGAATGGAAAAAATGGAGTAATATTACACTGCCTTGATGACAAGTTTCAAAGTCTGTTTGAGTATTTATTGTTCTTTCAATATGTATGTACATATTAAGGATTTTCTCATCTTTATAATCACATCAGCAAAAAAATAAATCATGCTGTGCTATATCCTTGTATTTGCTTTACCCAATTTATGGGAACTTTGTTTCTATGGCTATTGAATTTCAATAGAACTGACTATGTCTCATTATTTGGAGAAAATAAATGCTGTCCAACTCATTAAATCTAGATGAGGTGAATATAGTCTAATTCTATTTTGCAGTGTATTATCCAGGAAGCATTTAGTCCATCAAGCTTTAGGCATTTTATTAGCTAAAATAGTCAGTCTCCATATGCTCCCTCTTTCACCAGTGGAGAATGTTCTCACTGTTGTTGCCTTTGCTTAGGTAGAGCTCCTTAATGTGGTTTATTTCAGATATCATTTGATATAAACAAAGATGGAAGAGGCAAAGATGGAAGAGATGGAATTTTAGCTTCAGAACATTATTTTTAATCTGTTGGCAACAATGAGCTTTCAGGTGGGATGGGATATGAACTTTTTCTTAATTGTTCCATATTTGTTTTTTAATCTCTACACATAACATCTGCATAACAACATAACCTCAGAAGTAAATGGCAGCCATATATTATTTCTATATCTGTCACATCAGTCTTCTAAAATATGATTTTTTTCTTCTATTTTCTATATTACAAGTGCATTACAGATATGAAAGTTGCCAAGACTTTCTATTATAAACATGCCATTTTTAGCCCGGTGGCTGTTGTTACTCTATGCTTCTCCTCATCCATGAAAGTGTTCCGTAATATCACTGCCATGACACCCTACTGAGTTAAGAAATGCCAGGCATTAACTGAACTTAACTTGCTAAACTGGCAAATATAAGCTATCAGAGTAAACATAGCTTTTTATAAACTTTATTTAAAAAAAAACATGTTAAATATGGGGTTTAAGGGATTAAAACCCTTTGTTATAAACACATACAAAGATTAGAGTTCATTTCCATTTTAAATACTTACTAACAGGCATACCAAGTGGGGTAAACATGTAGGACAAGATCCCGGGGCTCGGGATTACAGGGATCTAACAGCAGTCAATCCAAAGCAATGACAGCATGCAACAGAGGCAGGAGGTCCACTTATAAATACCTTTGTTGTGAGCCATGATGAATCTGTAAGCATTGTTGCTAATATGCACAATGATCCTGTTTCTGTTTTTTTGTGATTTGTACTTTTTAATGGGCATTCATCTCATGTGCAATGACTCAGTTCTGCAGTAATTTTATTTTTACTGTTTCAACATATGAATTTTTCTGTTCCAGAGCAAACAGCTTAAACCTTTAAATGAAAATAGGAACAACAAGAATACAACAAATATTTAGAAGTTTTGAAACAGGAGTCTTCCTACTTGGCTAAAATACTACAAACAAAATACTCCACAGAATACTTACAGGAAACATAATCAGGCTTTTTTAACACATATAATGTGTAACTTTCTATAACATCATATTTATATCTGTTTATTATCAACATAAACAATATCTATGTAAAGATTTTCACCTTGTGATTTTTAATTATTTGAAAGTATGTCTTTAGTTTTCACTTTTGCAACTGCCAAATTTTAAATTATATACCAGCTATTATTTTGTTTATATGTAATTTGTTAGAAACAATAAATTATATATTCCTAAATACTCTTTATATGTATTCCTATTACATATCCCTAAATATTTCTATGCAAAATTCATTCAAATTGCCCGTCACTAGAATATGAAGAGAATCTCTTATCGCATGAATGCTTTGCAGTTTATGTTAATATCTTTTATATAGTTTCCTTCCTCTCTCCACTATTTTCTCACATAAGTATTTCATATTGAATGACTTAAAACCCCTTGAAGTCAATAAAACTGTTTTTATCCAGTAGGTCCATGGACTTCTATCTTCTATCTGAAGGGTTATGTGAAACATTTAAAGCAATTCATAACTTCTCTGAAAAAAATGTTTAAAAGTCCACATATTCAGAAAGGTGATCAGGGCTGCAGTAGAAAGATTCCCATTGACTTACTGTATGGTTGGATGAGATTTGGTGGCCTAAATCTGCATTATTGAAGCAATGCGGCTCTCTCCCACTGAATTGAAAACAAATGAAGCATTAATTCAGCAAGGTAGACAAACATATGCTTTATTTTGAGCATATGAGTTGTTCCATTCACATTGGTTGAATTTAAAGTCATGCACCCACTTACAAACATACCTAGCAACTTCACGATATGTCTTAATGTAATGTAAATCAAAATCAGTTATATTTTGCAACTAGCATTAAAATAAGAAAGCGATTATATATCTTATAAGTGATTAAAATAAAAACGGTCTCACATTTTGGTACCTTTTCAGGTTTCCAGTGCTGCTTTCACTGAAACAAAATAAAAAGATGAATAAACCCCAAAAGTAATTAATAATCTGCCACCACTTCCTTCTGGCTCAAAATGGTAACTAAATAATTTAGATAGACTTGTACTACTGATGAGCTGTCTGTTTTAACCTCACTGCACTAAGGAATACCCTTTGTCTCAAATAGGCAGCATTATGTCTAATCCCCATGCTTTTTCTGGGGCCAGATAGCCTTTGTGTGCAGCTGACACACAGATACATGTTTTCATGGCAAACTCTGAGGATATGTGCCAAAACTTCCCGGCCAATTTATCCTGGCAGTAAGTTTTATATGTTTACCCTCCCCCACCAGGAGACTTTTCAATTCAGGGGTACTTTGTAGTAACTGATTTCAAGCAGGTAGAAATATAAAGCACTAGAATCATTAATTTTTGTTGGTGAAGTAAAATATTTTCTTCAAAAAAAACTCCAAGGCATTTGCTAAACCAAAGGGAAGAATCAGTTGATGTTCCCAGTGTAACTTTGTATTCTTAAAGGTAGTAAATATTGCCTAAAATCTTGCTGTGCTGAAAATTAATTTGTAATCTACTGGCATATGCATTTTTATATGGTAAACCTTTAAAAAGTATTTTTAAAGATCTCTAGATCTCTACTAGGAACTATTACTATTGCAATAATATTAGGGATATGACTTTTATTACCTTTCCATTGGCAAAAACCCTACCGTTATAATAGTATTATACTTGTAAAAATTACTTTTGCTGGAATAGCTTATTATTTGGAAAATCGATTACAAATTATACTGGAAAAAAGTGGCTTTTGGTGGTGTTTTAACAGTAGAAGAGTTTACTAGTATAATTTTACTAGGATATATTTATCTTTCATGATCTCAAGTAGTACACATTTTGGCAGTGAGCAAAATGATCAGAGCAACTCAAATTTTGCTACATAATTTAATATAAATCATGGTTAGCACAGAAAAATCAGTACCTTTGTCTTCATTGTCTCATTCTTGTTTTTCCTTTGTCCCCTGTGCAACATGTTTACTTGCCCCCTTTCCATTCCTTTTCAGCAAGATTTCTGATCTCCACTAAAATAACTCTCATTTGTCAGCTGAACTATAGCAAACTTCCAGGCTTCAAAAATCCTGAATAAGGTCCTATATTGTAAGACTATGTTTAAAAGTACGACCTGGTTTTACCAGTTTTAATTTATGAGAACAACCAAGACTGCATTAGACTTTTTGAAAGCATGACTGAGCTCTAGCAGAGACGTCCTTATGACCACTTACGGGGTGCTGCATTGTTCCAGGTCTTTCAGTTCACAGGAAGGGGACCAGGCTTGACAACAGAATCAAAGAAACTAATTTTGCTGTTAATGTCTTTTTCATATTTCATTTATCCTAAAGTGTCAAAATTTCAAACAAGTAAGACAGTTGGTGGTGGGTGGGCAAAATGAGGCATAAAATAGTGATATTGCTAGAGCAATTATAGTAACAGAGATTCGAAACAGGTATGCTGATTCCTTGAAAAATACGCTGTTCACCCTACAGGAATGAGGAATACATCCTGAAGCATCTGGAGTGATAGCTGGCTGAATTCAGTTTGCAGAAGAAATGCTTCACTGATGTTCTTTTGTAAGACAGTGCTAAGAGGTACACAGTCAGTAACACCGTAAACTGACGTAAGCCTCACAAGGTGATCCTGCTATATCTCACATACTATGTCACATCATTCTTTCATTACAATGGAATTACTCCTAGTTTGTACCAGGTTTAATCCCTGAATTACCTATTTTCCTATTTAAAAAGAACAAAAAACAACAAACCAAAACCCCCCAGAAAATACTACTATTATTGGAAGGCAATTGAAATCAAGTCTTCAATTTCTTTCATTCTGAGAAATAAAAGGTCTTTAAATTACTGTACAGAAAGATCACCATGGAGATGCCTTTCTGGGGTAAGAGTCTAGCCCCTGGAGTTTCATGGATCATGCCCTTATCCACGTAGTCAATTCCTTGGGAGGGATGACAAATGATCTTCTCCTGAGGCTACCTTGTTTTTTACACTGAGATCTGGATAGGTCCTCAGGTAACCACAAGATATAAAGAACACAAGAATAGCTTATAAATCTGATCTACAGATTCAGGAATGAAGAACTGGGTACAATTCAGTTCTGTATTCCTGAGGAAAAGTCCAAAAAAGCCTTTGCAAATTTTGATGAATATTGTGGGAATAGGAGGAGGCAGGTGATCCCTCTGCCGAGACAGCAGAAATGGACATTGATTTCCTACACACGCTCTCTTCTTCTATCACTAGAAAGGGAGTTTTGGCCAAAATATTCATGTTATGATAAATAGTATGGCCAAATTGTTACTGATTTTAAGTTACCATCCTCAGTTTACTGGAAAAGAAAGCTACTACACAGTAATGGTCTGCAATATGAAAGGGTTTAGCAATTGTCCGTGCTCTTTTCTGTGAAGAGTGCAACTATGAACACTTGGCTTTTAGTTTGGCAATGCATATAGTATAGGTGCAGATAATAAAAAGAATATAAATACGGGAAAACAGATAATCAGGTCACTTTCTGTCTAATACGTGTTTAGCTTTTTTTCCAAACCCTCGGTTTGATTTTCCTAAGATTAATATTGCTGCAATCTTGGAGAAGTTCCACTGAAACTTAAAATTTTTTACTGGTGAACAACTTCTGCAGTATTTAAACAAGCAACAATTGGATCATTTAATCAATAATAATAATAGTTTAACTGATAGATTATGAGGAAAAGAGTTTCACAAACAGAAGGCGGAAGTTAAAGATTTGAAAGAGACTTCTGAGTTCATCACTAACTGTAATTTTAGTGGAGCCCAAGTTTACCAGGAATCACAGCAATCGTTCAGTAATGAAAAACTGCCAATAGTAGCAGCATCATTTTGGACAAAGACCATATCTATTTTCTTTTACCTAGCCAGGATGTTAAAGAGGTATCGTTTTTCATCTAATGATTATTGGGCTCTGTCATATTTCCCATAAGGGGAAAAACAAACTGTTCATTCTGTTAGCCAGAGGAGAAATATCCATCACCTCTACAAGAAACAGGAGGTTGAGTCTTGTTCCACAAAGCGGACTTTATCAGATTAGGTGATGTTTACTAGAACTTTACCTCAGTTATTCTGCAGATTTCTATTTGTTAAAATATATGCTTAATTGCTTAGGTTTATGCCTCTTCCTAATCCCTTTCATTTCTAAGCACAGCTCTCATGTCTGTGGGAGAGATTAGTTTGAATGCTACCATCCACACCTCCACCAGCCAAGAGCGTTTTTAGAAATAAGGCTGGCAAATTGAATTTATATTCCACACTATCACTGAACTAGCTCTTAAGTTACAGAATACATTAGCTGGTAGGACATGACTGAAAGAAAAGGAATCAAGATCCCACAACAGCTTGAACAACCTCTGGTTAGATATGCCAGTCTAGACCTGGCTGAAAAAGAAAAGCTGAGCAACAGATTACAGATTTGGAAAAAGAGGAAACCTCTGCCGATACAGACTTTTTTATTTTTCCATTGGTCCTTTCTCCATAGAAATCATGACAGAGTGGCAGCAAGGCTGTACTACAGGCCTCCACAACTATTTTCACTTGTGCTTCAGACCATGAACAACGCAGGAGGCTCATATACCGCAGCGCAGTGTCCTAGGTTGCTTGCATTTTGCTAAAAGCTATTTCATTGCCCCCCACCCATGACAAAAACACAGCTTGCTTTAAACTCCCTGTGACCTCTACCACTAGAGGGCTGCACTTTATGCGATGAGTCCCCCTAGACCCAATTATGACGGCTCCAAGCAGTGAAATAAGGAGAAATAAGCATATTCTGAAGCAGATCTGTAGTAATTAATACTTTTATTGATATTAAATCAATATTTGTTGAAATGTTTATTATATACAGCTATTTGCTTAGTGAAGTAGAACTGCTGCTAAGAAACTAGCTGAGAGGCTAGTTATATAGCTTTAGCTAAATTCTTCAAAGATTAACCTGTCTATTAAACTATAAAAAAACTACTTATAGGTACCAGAAAAGTTGAAAAAGCTTGTCTTAGTGGGACTGGGAGATAACATATCAGGAAATTATTAAAACAAAAGGCATTCTGTAGAGACAAGGGGAGGCACTTCTGAAACAGCTGTTGGTAAAGAAACAGACTAACGCAGGACAGACATCTGCTGAGTCTGAGGAAATTAGGTTTCAGGATTACCCCTTTTTCCTCTAAGCTTATGGAAGATAGATACACAAACAACATACGCACCATTTATCATGTTAAAACCCTTTTTTATTCTACACTTTAATATTCCTGTTGTTAGGATGAAACAATACTTTTGTTTAAAGAACGCAATCAAGTAAATGTTTTATAAGCTAATTGGAGCTCCCAAAGGGAAGACTTGCAGGTGCTGAATCCAATCAGATCTGCCACATAATTAAAATTGGTGTGGGGAGCACAGTAAAACAGATGTGGTCTTAAAACAAGAGAATTGTTTGATTCAATGTTACTATAGATGAATGGGACATATTCAGTGAGATAAAGGGAGCAGTGTTATAATTTATCCAGTTCCACTGTGGAAATTGACTCAAGATGGCTTCACGCGAACATTGCAGTTTTTTAATTTTTGTCTTCAAAATTTTCTGTAAGTCATTTGCTCCGTTTACAAATAAAAAGAGGCCTCTCAGGACTGGTGACCCTACAAACTGGACCTGAGATTTTCAAGTCATGCTGTGCTCTTTCTGGCTCGAATACTAATTAAAATTCTTCAACTGGAACTTAGTAGAGAAAATGGAAGAGCTAGAACCAGTCCCCAGCTTGCTGTACCATAATTGTGTCAGCAACTGCCAAGGTAACAGAAGCCTAAAATTTTATTTCAGTCAGTAAACTAAGCGATTATGAGTCAGAGTATCTTAGATACAAAGGGTATATGATGAGTAAGAAAGTTCCATTTTTATACAATCATTTTTCTGACCATATATGCTATCAAATTGTTACTGAATCTGCCGCATCTATTTCATCTGCCTGTGAGGAGGCTAGGTATCGCATTCCTGGGACACAATTCCCAACGAAGTCATTGAAAGTTTCCTATGTACAGTGCTGGATCGAGTTCTTAATTTGTGAATGCTTTTGGGCAGGGGCCTGTTTAGATGTTAAAGTGGCCGCGTTTTAATATCCTATAATGCATTACGTATCTGGCTTATAATTTTTAAGTAGAGGTGATGTGCTGTATTATATATTATACATGAAATTTGTATTTTAAGTACTAAAAATTGTTTGGGGCAGTATTAATGGTAAGTGATTACTAAAACTAAGGCTGAGGCTCCCAGGGAGCTTAGAATGGAAATTGCATTTCATCCACAAACAGCCAGGTTTTAAGCTTGCATAGTAAGAAGAATCAAGTCACCATCCATTCCGCACTTGTACATATCAATATGAATTTAGCACAGAGCATGGTCTAACGCAATAAACACATTTCTAAATTCTGTACAGAATTGATGCTCTAGTACTGACCACTACTGTTAAGGTTATATCGGTTTGAGAAAATTTTTCAGAGGCGGTCAATTAAATAGCAGAGTCGAGTAAAAATGCTTTTAATAGTACGTACACAGTCCCCCCGAGCCCTCCTACCCCCACCCCCCTGCACCTTACGTTTTAAGCTCCAACCCGAATAATTTGAGATTTGTAAGCAGAATCTTCGTCGCAGTGAAACATCTTTGAATTTTCTACGAAATATTTACATAAGAAATGCCGCTGTGTCACATAGCTCCAGCTAGCCCAGCTGTCACAGCATAAAAAGACTATCTTTATTATTTTTTCTACAAGCCTGCGCGATGCAGCCTGGCGCGTCCAAGGCTCCCGGCGCGGAGCGGCGGCGCTGCCCGGCCCCCCGCCACCGGCGGCGGCCGGGAGGAAGGGCCCCGTCCACACCGGCCGGGTCGCGCCGCGCCGCGCTGAGGTGGTGCAGCCAGCCTCAACGAGGACGTCCCCGCTATCCCACAGCCTCCTCGGGCTATCTCAGCCGTCCTCCCACGCAGCTGCGGGCGTATGAGGCGCAGCGTGTAACCCAGGTGACGCCGCATCACCGCGGGGACACTCCCGGGGCGGGAGCCGGCCTCTACACACGCCCTCCCCGTCGTCGTCGCCGCCGCCGCCACCGCCCCCCACCCCCCGCCGGCCGCCGCAGAGGTTAAACCACCACCGCCTCCCCCCCAACGGCTCTCCTACTCGCGGCCCGTGATTGGCTATACGTTTCAATCCCGACCTCGCTCTCTTTTGTTCCGATTGGCCGGATCTCCCGCCTGTCTTCACAGGAAGCCCCGCCCTTCTTTTTTATCCCGGCCTCCCCCTCCCCCCCGCCTGTTTCCACCGCCCCCATACTTGCACCCCCTCCCACGGCTCTAACCTCTCCTGCCTTTTGGGTGTCTGCGGTGTAGCCGAGGGTGGCGGCCCACGGCCGGTCGGCCAGCTAGCCGCCCGTGCGCCTGGCGGAGGCGGCGGTGCTGGGGCGAGAGCGGAGCAGCGCTGCACAGGCAGAGAGCCCCCCTCTCCACCCCCGTGCACACAAGCCCGTCAGTGAGGGAGGGCACGAGAGCCCGAGAGCGGCGGGCAGCCGAGCAGCCGAGCCGCAGCGTCAGGCGCGGCACGAGGGCAGGCAGGGACGGAAGGGGGCTCAGAGGCAGCGTGAATCATCTCCCACTCACTCCTTCGCCCACCATTTACACCGCTTGTTCGCTCCCTCCCTCCTTCTCCCCCTCCCTCCCTCCCTCCCTCCCCACCGCCTCAGTCTCACTCGTTCTCTCTCCCCTCCTCTCCTCTCCCACTCACTCTCTCCCCTCCTCTCCTCTCCCACTCGCTCTGTCCTCTCCTCCTCCTGTCTCACTCTTCTCACTCTTTTCCCTCCTCCCCTCTCCCCCTTTCTCTTCCCTCTCTCGCCCCCCTCGTTCCCCTGTCTCCCTTCTCATCTCCTCCTGACACTGCACTGCAGCTGCTCCTCCAGCCCAGTCCTGCCCGCTTCCCTCCCTCCTCTCCCTTCCCTCCCCCCGGGTGCCAGATAAACAAGGCGCGCAGCATCCTCGACAATCCCGAGCTTAGCTCTACATTTTCGAAAAGGACAAGAGAACGGGACGAGCCCACTCCCCTCCTCCTCCTCCTCCTCCCCCCCTTCCTCCTCCTCCTCCTCCTCCTCCCCCCTTCCCTCCCTGCCCCCCCACCACAGAAGGGAAGAGACAATTCTCCTCCGAGCAACAGCAAACATGATGGCGGCAGCTCCCATCCAGCAGAACGGGACCCACACCGGGGTTCCCATAGACCTGGATCCGCCGGACTCCCGGAAAAGACCGCTTGAAGCCCCCCCTGAAGCTGGCAGCACCAAGAGGACCAACACGGGCGGTGGGTATATCCTCTGTCACCTCCCCCCCCGCCCAACCCACCCACCTCTCCGCTTCCCTACCTGCCTGTCTGCCTGCCTCCCCCCCTTCCCCCCCAAACATTCCCATTTCTCTAATGTTATCATTCATCAAAATGGCGTCGGTTTTCAGCATCTACCAGTCTTTTTATTTAATATCCATGCCGGGGCTGCACAGCCGTGACCCTGTGGGGACTAGGAGGGAGCACAAGGGGCTTCTGCAGCCCAGCTACCTCCCTCGCCCGTTTAACGATGGGCGAAAATAAATGGCAGCTGGAAGGAGACGGCAAACGCACTTTCCTCCTTCCACATCCTCTGGGTCGCAAGTTGAATTTCAGCCTTGCCGTGCGTTTTCCTCCTCCTTGGCCTCACTTCTATTGTCAGCGCGTACACGGCGTGTGTTTGCCGTGCTGGGGGCGAGGGCTGGCTGGTGGCGGGGGGAGTCGCCTCTCGGCTGCGGGGACTCGCTAGTTAACATCCTGCTCTTCCTGGAGGAGATGAGTTATAACGGGACCAGCATCTCCTCTATCCGTTTGCACTGGAGTCGTCATAACAATGCACCGAGGCAGGGGTGAATTTATTTGCCCAATATTAAGAGCAGCGGTCTGGCTGTACGTAGTGCGTGGTTCAGCCAGCTATGTTAATCCGGGTGGGCACGACTGTCACACATAGGCACTTCTTGAGACGCTTATAGTCTCGGATGAGAGAAGTAAAGTGAACTGGGATCGTTCCTTCCGCTTAGGGGAAAAAAAATAACAACTTTGTGAAACAGGTTTCATGATAAAAATCTTGGTATCCATGCCAGTGGGACGTTGCCTTAATTACTGGGGAGAGCCTAAGTCTGGGGAACCAGCGGACCCTTATTGTCTTGCACTTTTTCGGAGCCGGTTACGGAAGGTGCTTAGACTTAAGCGTAGCTGGATTTAGCGGTGGGGTGAGGGCACTGACAATTGTGCGGTTGCCGAATCAAACTGGGAATCCTTTTTTCTTTTTCCGCCTCCATTCGTTATATGTATTTTTTTCCTGTTCCGATTGTGTGTTTTAACGCTAGTGGTGGGTAGAGGACTGGCATTGTCTATCTCGTCACCTTTTAAGTGTATTTAAAATAAGTGACTTAGGCTTTTGATCAATTGGGAAAAATTCTTCTTAATGTCCTTTAATTAATGAGCTTAAAAGAGATCATTGTCGCTTAAGAAGTGCTAAAGGAATACATCAGGATTACTTAGGCAAGTGATTCCATCCGCACCATGTTGAGTTGTTTTCTTGGCAGTGGCTGAAATGCTTGGAATAAAACCCCACATTTTGGGTGGGTTATTTGGTAGCAGAGTAGTCGTTTTGCTCACTTAGGAAGAATGCAGGCAATAGCTAATTGCTATTCTCATGTGTTTGCTAATGACAAACAAATAGCCCATCAGAATTTACAATTCATTCCTTCTTAGTTTTGGCATTTCTTTTGCAGTATTTTCAAGGAAGGTTGTAGTTGTCACTAGGCACGTTTTCGTGCAAGGCTTTATTTTTTTAAAAGGGGTCCGATCATTTCTGCGTGCTGTGGTTAGCACTGGGAAAAAATCCCCCTTTGAAATATGATTTGGATTTTATTCTTATTCTTTTACAGAATTAAAGAATCTATGTGGATTCTTTAATTTGCTCAGAATAAACGCACGTATTTTAAAATGTCAAAGGCATACTATAAACATGTCTTGTAGAATGACGCAACTGGTTAGATGTAAATGCATGAATTACTGGATGAGTTTAAAGATGTAACATTTTGTTTATTTGTGGGTCTGGGGAGGAAGAATCAAAGTTTGTAAGCCATATTAACCATGCATATCTCAATTTTTCAGAGGATGGCCAGTATTTTCTAAAGGTCCTCATACCTAGTTATGCTGCTGGATCTATAATTGGGAAGGGAGGACAGACAATTGTTCAGTTGCAGAAAGAGACTGGGGCCACCATCAAGCTGTCTAAATCCAAAGATTTTTACCCAGGTAGGTGCAAAAATTAGCCAATTCTTTATTTTTAAATCCCAAGGGACTTATGTACGTATCAGTGTGTTTCATATATTGGCGACTAAGCTTCCAGTGCAGCTGGGAGCATTATTTCTCAGAAAAGTATGTTATAAAGTGCAACAGTGAATGTAAATGTTCTGTCTGTCTTGGTGTATGGAATGGACTGGGCGCTAACTGCTTGAAATATGTTTAAAGATGTTTACAATGTTTCTGCAGAAGAATATTTTCATTAACATTTTGATTGCTTTGTTTTTTAGTTTAAAAAAAAAAATAGCTTTAAGGGAACCAACTTGACAGCTGGCATAAAAATAATTGTTCGTTTGAGGTTTCCAGACATTGTAATGACAATTAAGCTAGAATGAGTAAAAATGAGAGGCCGCCTCTTAAAGAATGGGCCATTTACTTTAAATCCATTATGTACCTTCTTTCTGCTTCACTGCTTTGTTCACTGGCTCTGGAGTGAAGTAAAGAGGACAAGTGCTGCTCTTTAGATATTCTTTATATTATGTTTATCGTGATGGTAGAAGAAAACTATTATAAAAGTGAAATACTTTGGATGGATTAAGAAATGAGTATTTTATCAACTGTACTAATGCACAAGAAGGAAGTTTTTAATATTTGCGTATAACAACAATAAGTATCTGATTTAGCATTTCTCCTTTATAAGTTTTCTGAAGAGGGAGTCTTACATAATGATATACAAGATTTTAGCTTCTGCAATTGGATAATCATTTTTTTCCTAAAGGTGAACAAATTAGCATTCTGTAATTGAACTTTGTTCTAGAGGACTTTTTAAAAACTGATGCAAAATAATAACATAGCTAACACTTTTCGGTGTTTTGATTTTGTTATTTTGAAAAATAACTGGTGATTTAGAATTGAGTTGACTAGCTGTTACCGACTCTTTTCTGTTGGAAAAATAAGAGCTGCTTTGCATTTGATCTACTTTAACAAGATGACCGAGTTCTACAAAATAGTGAAGGCAGTTGGGATGGATGTAAACAGAACACTAACATTGGAGCATTTAGCTTTCCTGTCCTCTAACTTCAGTGTCAGGCAGAAGTGGATAATTTTTTATTAATGGAGAGTTTGTGTTCTATTTACAATGATGATTTTTGATGTGGAAATTTTAATGCACCTGTTGTACATCTCCTTAATGAACGTAGTTTATAATACTTAAATGTCAGAGGTGAAAGTGATGCATGTAGATTTTGCCTGTTGAAAGATACAGCTTATGAACTGATGCAAGTTGTCTTTGAGGGCTTTTTAAAAAATTTTTACTTTTCTTTAGAAAGTTAGAAAAAAATGATCTTTTATTTTGAAAGGTATGTTAGGGTGGAAAAAAAAAAATCAATGTAGAATTGTGAAAACTCTTGGAAGAAATAAAAGCATTCAAAAGAGCCTGATTGCAGAATTAATAACATAATCTGGGTAAAGAGCCGCAATAGTAAATTAAATTCACTGTCAATAGATGAAAATGAAATAGATTTTCTGCATTATACATGAGGTGGTATCAGATATGCAAGGATGTTACAGAAAATTGGTGTTTATGAAGAATATTCCAAATACCAAATTACAAGCCTTTTCATTTTACTACAGTTTATTTACACTCACTTGGGAAGGACGCTCCAAAGATTAGATCTTTTGTTCAGTGCTCTAGCATAGTTCTTCTGTTTTCTGATTAAATCAGAATTACATATTTTTTGTGTAGCAAATTATAAAGATACAGCAGTAGTAGCAGAAGAACCTTTGAAAAATAAAAATTAGCAAGCAAGAATGACATGAGTAAAAACGTTTGTGACATAAACACATTCTCTCTTAAAATCAGTAGTAATAATATAACTAGGACAGCGAGGCTTAAGCAGTTTCACTGTAACAGGTGCAAATGAAGTTCCAGTTTGACTTCATACAGTCTGTTTTGACTTTGCAGCCACGTTGTGTCATATAGAAAATGAGTGTTTTAAGGAAGTTGGTGACTGATACCTGCTAAAGGATGGAACAGGGATGAGAAATGGATTCCAGTGTGGCTAGCTCTCGTTAGTCTTTCTGTTTGCGTTTGACCACCAGCCCATGGAATTTTCGGAGGTCCTGGCATTCCCTGAGCTGATGGCTTTTGGGTTTCTTCCAGACTTTCGTGCTCACATAGCATTAGGGAATACAAACCTTGTGAAATAGCTAATATAAACGTACGGTTTATTTTTCATACAAAGTTTCTTAAACAATTATTCTGTTTTCCTAATAGAAGTTACTTAGCCCGTACCTCTGATGCTTGTGACTATAAATGTGTTTAATGTACATTTCATTATGGAATGTTCTCTTGACGAAGCTTCCGTGAAACTTTTCTGTATTTCCAAAAAGTTTTAGCACAGTCTGAGTAAGTTGCTGTTTGGAAAGGAGGAAGTTGATTGTAATACAGAAGTCATGAGTAGTTCCTATGATCTAATAGTGTTCTTTTTTTTTCCTCTGTGATATAGGACTTCAGTATGCAGACTGATTTCTGTTGGAATTATTTTTGTGCATCAAAAGGTGACATAATTACTGAAGAATTATATGGCAGCTCTAATTACAAGAAATTGAAGGAAAAAAAACAGCTTTTCACTGAACATTTTAGTTTACAAAATAGGAAGCAGTATATAAACACATTACCGTCCACTACAGTCTTATTTTTTGAGTACACAATTTATTGTTCTCTTTTCAGGTTACCCACTGACTTTTTCTAATTGTCTGGACTTCTGCAATTTGACTTTGGTTATTGTGCATAGATTATCCCTGATTCTTTTCTGTTCAGGCTTGTCCCCCTAGATTAGTGGAAATGAAATTAAAATGGCAAAATATGCCCTACTTTTAAACTAAATGGTGCCGATCCTTTCTGCAGAGAAGTACAGTGTGTATTGACTAGTAGGTTCTGGTCCAAAATTTAAATACAGATGTAGCCATGCTACTTTAATATTAATGAAGTGAACTTCAGAAACAAAGTGGCCATTCTGTGAAGCTATTGTAATGTATGGTTTTATTTTGAATAATATAAAAAAGAGTCACTATTTCTGTTGTATTAAGCTCTCATTGTTTTATCTGTTTCTCCATTCTGAATTATAGTGAGCGCTGGATTGAAAACTACTCTGGACATATGTATTTTTTTCCATTGGGAATGCTGGCGTGCACTCACTTCCTTGCTGTCTCTCTCATGCACTCTTGCGCTCGCTCCCTCTCTGCGCTCCCGCCCCAGTCTCACACATACATACACACACATGCGCGCACACACACGCACAAAATTATGTTACATCACATCATGTTGTTTATCTTGCAACAGGATCTTGCCTGGTCTGAACTTGGTGCTTGAGTGAATTTGAGCTCGGTCAGTGTTTTTCAATTTATTGGAATATGAAGTCATATGTGTACTGAAATTAGATCATATTAAGAGCAGAGATTAATAAAAACATAATTAAATGGGGATAAGGTTTTACTGCTTTTAACAACAGATTAGCTGTGTTGTTTTTATAGCAGATTTCTAATCAGTAGTGATCTAAATGTTTGGAGAATACAAAAGGTGGGAGTTTCCTCCCCCGCCTCGTGTAGAGAGTGTGTGAAGTGTTGTGTGGCTATGTTATGTTTTTACCCAGTGGCTTGTATTTGAGATGTTTTGTACTCAACTATCATCTTTTTTAAACTATTCATGTATTATGGGAAATCATCTAGCTAATCTTTGTGCAACTGCCCTTTTCAAAAATCTCTTATTCTGACTCTTAAAAACCTTTCAAACACATTGAATGCGTAACAAACACAACTTTACAGGAATTTATAATTAATAAGTTCACTTTCTAGCTTCATTACTCCTGTTAAACTGTTAGAAAGAGGGAGGGTATAATATATCAAGCCTGGTTCACCATTATTATTTCCTTTATATAATAAAGGAATTATCATGTTAATTTATAACTCTTAAAAATAACCTAAAGTCTAGTAGGGAAAAGAATCTGTTTTAAAAATCAACACTTGAAATAATGTTGAAGTGAAATACTGCTTTTTCAGCTATGGAAGAGAAAAAAGAATAATGGAGTTAGAAGCGAGAATGGCATTAGTTATTAGCTGTCTGTTGTCATGGTTCCTTGAAGGTGGTTTGTCATACATCAATAAATGCATCTCACTTTTATTCTTGATACTTCTAATTTTTTCTAAAGTGTTAACATTAGGTAGTTAGAGACTTCATAAGTATATATATCTAAGATTTTCAGATTCTGTTGTAAACATTTACTTATATGAGTAACTTTGGGGATAATGGGACTGAGGAAATGGCTAAATAGTGAATAGAGATTTCAGAGGTGTGTAGGTTTGTAAAGTAATCACTGGAATCACTAATCTTTTTCCTAGTTTAAAAAAAAAAAAAAAAAGTCTGACCACCAAAAACCCCCAAGTGTTGATTGCCAGCTGTTCAGAGAGATAATTCTCAGTTGGACAGTTGTCTGTTGCCTGGTTACTGGAATAGAATAAAAAAAAGTTAGCTTGTTAGCCAGCAGATCCTTAGTATTTTACATTTAAAAGGAAGCTGAAACTGAATATGTAACTTGGTATGATCGTGAGATTGTTACATATCTAACTCACCCAGTGTACTATCACTTAGCAGCTTCTCATTTGGTAGGCTTAGAGAAATTTCGAGTAGAAGTTTAAGTAGAAATTTTGCACTGATTTATTCTACAGGTAGGGACTTACTCATCTTAATGAGTGAATAAATTTTGACATAGTAAATGGCTTTGGTTTGCAAGAAAGTGCTGTGTCTTTGTCTTGTATAAGGAAGGTTTAAAACAACTTGTGATAGATTTGGAATGGTTAGTCTAAGTTTAATAAATGATACAGGCTAACTATACGTGCACTTGGTTGGCAAAATAAATAACAATGGACGGCTGTTATCACAGAGAAATGCCATATTTAATAATTTTCAACTTTTTTCTTGGGATTGCTTTTGATTAGTTTTCAATATAATTGAAAATCAAATGATTCTCAGTAGATTAGAACGCTTATGTAGATGAAGGTGCTTCTAGTAACAGTACTGGTTTTTGATAAAGTTGAGATTTCTGTAAAGCAATTATTCATTAAGAATATCTATTTTCTGGACTCATGCATTCTGGGGAAAAAAAACCCCAAAACCTAAGAAAAATAGCCAAAGTTGGTATGCACTGAAAATTTTAATTTTTCCTCTTTCATGATGTTTAAAATTTCCATGCACTACTTCAATGGTATCTTGCAGATAGATCAAAGTTTTAATGGATGTTTGTCAGAACATAGGTCTTGGAGCTAATATTTAAAAAATATAAACAGGGAACCTCTGGATCTCTTAATTGTTTTCCTCTTCTCCCTCATGCAGTAAAAGAAACATGTTCTCCCTTTTCTTAATGGGTGCAACCTGGAACAAGCAATACCTTTTTCAAATACTCTTTGATCTTGTTTGTTCTTTAATTAACTGCATTAACTTAGATATTGTCCTCAGTAGTTGACCACAGAATTTATTTTGTCAGTGATCAGTAGCTTTTTGGCCAGGGGAGAACACCTTGGATTTAGTGAATTTGTCAGACTGGCTTTTAGAAATGGAGCATAGAGGGATTTGGGAGGAGGGCTTGCACCTGATTGCTATCTCTTTTCCGTCTTTGGATACATCTCTAGCATAAAGTTAAGCAACAACTGTAAAGATTGGACTGGCAAACATTTCTCTGGGACGTACTGTTGCATCCTGCAGCAGATGCAGTCAGCTTTGCAGTCCATCTTAAAAAGAGGTTAGTTTGTTTTTTAACATTTATCAGTAGGCCAGTGGGAGCTAATGACTTGGTAGTTGTCAGTTGTCCAGTGTTGGAATGCTGCAGGTAATTGGGCTGGACTGGTGAGAGCTGTGGCAGTGTGCTTCTCACGTTGCACTGCAGCTGCTGTTGATCTTAATTAATCTGACCCTCAGAGGCTGCAGTGTCATGGTATAAAACGCAATACATATTAGAAATGGAAAGGCTGCTTTTTCGACTCTTATTGATGGTCATGTTTCTAGGTAGGCCTTTTGGTTTTCTAATTGGATTTGTTTGACACCAGCATAAAATTCTTAATGTACTTCAGTCTAAAACTGCAATACGTTTTTCCTGTTTATCAAATATATATCTGTGGAGTAATGAAGCTGATAAACATGTTTTTGAAATGTCACTGTTATAATGGACTTAGCAAAAATATTTGTGTTTATTCTGACAACAAACACAATTGTCTGTAAATGAAAAGTTATATTGTTCGTGTCTGGTATGAATTTCTGGTGTACTGTAGTATGCTCTGTACTGGGGTATGCTTGGTGCTCCTGCTGGCTAGCTCAGTCTTGTGGTTTTTTTAAGGATTTCTAGTAACATGGAAACATGTAAAATTGGAACTTGGTATTTGGCAGTTGGAATAAATGAGTGTGCTGTGCATGTCCAAGACTATTAATTTGCTGTAGATATACTACTGTCTTCTTCCTGACTGCATGACACGGCTTTAGGAAACTATCAGGTTCCTTACATTCACCCCTGTATTCAGGGCCATTCTGTCTTGCCATCCCCGAAAGGAAATATCAAACCAGAGTTTAGCCTGGAGATCTTTTAAATGTTATATTACAGACTTGTAAGGTTCTATTCCATCCTATTTTTGTTTTGATTTCAGGGGTATCTGCATCCCAATTTGTGATTAATTATAGCATTATAAGGATTAACTACATTGCTTGTATTTTAATTTAAAAATGGAGAAATGATTGTCAGGATACTCTGTTTTAAATTTCCCCTATATTTAATAGACATTAAATATTTTAATACATAATAAAATGACAACTATCTAAATTCCCATCCCCCCATATTAACTTGTTTTCACTTTAACGTATTTGATAATTAATTATGGTTGAATCTGATTGGGGTTTACTTAATATTAAACGTGCTGTTCTTGATTATAGCCAAGCATTAAAATTCATTTGCAAGTACTTAACTGGTCTGACTGAAATGTCAGTTTAAGGCAGTATTTGAAAACCTGTGTATGGAAGTCAGCTCCCAACTGTACAATGCGAACATGCCTTTGTAACTTTTGAATATGAATTTATCACTCTTTGCTTGAGCTAGTTATGAGCAATACTGTTGTGCATTGCTCTTCTCGACTTCTGAATTGCAATACATTTTGTGTAAGGTTTACGTGTTTTAAATGCAAAATTAAGTCTCCTTCATGAAAGGCCAGAGAACATAGGTTGATGTATGAAGTAGCTGATGTAAATAACTAGCTATATGACCAGATAACACTTGAAAGAACAGTATATTAGGGACCAGGTTTCAAGTTATATGTTGGTGATCTGAATGATCTGAGGTCAGATCCCTTGTAAGTGAGGAAGAGATACCCTTGTAGGCTTATGTATATGAAAGTGATTATGTAACAGTAGCATTTGTTGGATATAAAGAAGCATGAATCTCAGACAAAATTTCGTATTTGCCTGGTCTTGTAGGTTTTGATTGTGAAAAGACTAAACATCTGTTTTTCATCATTGATCTCTCACTGCATCCTGCAGGGCCTGTCATCTCAGCATTGACAGGATCAGATGAAAAATACAATCAATGTGTTGACATTTTTTTGAGAATCACTCAGGTAAGATTACTTGTTATACAGAACTACAGTGAAATTCATGGCTGCTGCTAATGTTTCACCAGTTGGAGCCTTTGCATTCTCAATCATTAATTAAATTAGATACTGAGGTTCTCTGCATGTTCCCTTGTTTCTATTTTAAAAGCACTTTTTGTGCCTTGCTCAGTGCCATTTAACTCTTGTAATTTCCCACATAAAGAGCTTCACACATTTCTACTATTTTCCCCCACTTCATAGAGTGGCACCTGTTTGCTTGAATCAAGAACCATAGTGCACACCTCCAAAGCTCTTGGAAGATTTGTATGTACATGTATTTTATTTTATTTTCAAGTAGTGACTTTAGTTCTTTTTAGATTCTTCATTGGCAATATGGGGAAGAAAATTCTCTGTAGAGAACCAGATAATCAGAGGCAGCAGCAATTTATCATCTTCCTAGTGTGTTCTAAACTCTGATTTTCAAACTGTACATGAAAAATTACAAATATTTAACTGAATATACAACTGTGGAGTCTTTCTTTTTATAACATAAATTATTGAAAATATTTATATGAAGTCATGCACTGGAAAAGTAGGAAATGGCACGTGTCCATTCAGTTGGCTTCATTGAGCATCCAGTATGCTTATGGAATTAAAACTATATCAGAGTGTATTCCCAAAGAGTTGGGCAGTGAAATATCATGGCTATGAGGGAAGGGGGAGGAAAGACCAGTTGGGCCATATGCCCAGTTGGAGCTTGATCTAGCTGAGGTTTACATTTTGTCCCCATCTGTAATCTGGCGTTAGGAAATGCCAGAACGTAGGTAGGATAGTGAATAGTAGTAGCAGCAGCAGCACTAATTCAGGTGCTGCAGCAGATACTGTTTTAGCAGCAGTATTGAACCGGAGTTATAGAATATTTATGTTTTATTGTAATCTGGCAGCCTACCAACAGTTTTCCTGAGGAACACAAAAAAAAGGAAAGGGAAATAGGTGGCTTTTTAGCAGTTTATTGACCTGGATTTGAAGAAAACTTCTGTGGAACAAGAGAGGCTCTTCCGGCATTCTGTCTGTGCTGATTTTCAAAGGTCTGCAATGAAACACTGCTACTGGATGCCTTAAAGCTTTATAAAAAGAACTGTTGCAATGAGGAGTGTTAGACATAGAACATGTATAGGGTTTGATTTCTGTCTTGCATGTGTGTGCACACTTCATTCTTTGTATGTCTTCTACTTACTGTATTAGATGAACACTTGGTGACTCTGTCAATCTAAAGTAAAAATTTGATTCCCCAGGAACTCCTTATAATTGTATCACTTCCCAACTTCTGAGTCTTTTACTGTGCAGTGCAGCACACCTAGTCTGCCAGTTTTTGTTGAGATTACTCTTCCCCAAGCAGCATATAATTTCTAGCATAGTGAATGCTCAAAAAAAAAAAAAGGAAGTGTTAACTTTACAAAGATTTTTTTTTTTCCAGGGATATACGTTTTTGTGTTTTTGTTTAGGTTGGTAATGCCAAGTGCTCATCTAGTATTTGCACTGCTTTTAACAGTAAAAAACCACGTACTTTATAATTTTATAAGCTGTCTAGTTCTGTACGGATCTACATCTATGACTAGCTGTTCTAGTAAGTGCCAACATGATACATTAAATGAAGAAATTCTCTTTTTCTGATGAATTAATCCCAAATAACCAGAAAAAAGATGGGACAATTTTGTGCAATAAGCAGGTAAACTCTTAGGATTGGACAGGAAGAGCCTCTATAAAAAGGAAGTTACCTTGTGTAGCCAGAAGCTCTTCGTTTTACTTGAGTTCATCATGAGTTCTTTACCTGAATAACTAGTATTTAAAAGAAGGAAACAAATGATTCCTCAGGTAGCCAGATTTTAAATCAGTTAGGTTGTTAAAAACAGTATTTTTAAGTGTATGTAGAAATCTACACATAGTTGCTAGCCTCAGAGCTTTAGTCTTGCATGTTCTTGATGAGAAAATCAATGAAATGGGCAGCTATATTTGTCCTCCTTTAGGTTTTCTGTACCTTTTAAAAACAAACCCCCCTCAGTTTATGCAAATGTTTTATAACCTTCTAGTCTTAGAGACAAAGAGTGGGTAGTGGTAGCAAGGTCAGTGTTTGAATTAAGTAAAATTAACTAGGTATAAATATATTACTTTTTATTTCAGTTTTTAAATGGTACTTTGTTGATTAGTAACTAATCATTCTCATTTCTGTATTAGCTTTTCCAATGGCTCATGTTTTTGATAGTACTTACTATTTGAAAGAATGTGGGTTTTGATGTTCAGAAGTAGTTCCAGTTCTGTTCTTCACACTTTGTTAGCTTAGCACTTTCTGATTTGAAGGGTGCAGACGTGAGAAGGGCACAAAATTTAGTCATCCATAATTGTAAAATAAGTACCTTGATTTTTCTCTTCTTCAACACACATGCATATGCTCAGAATGAGGAAAAATAAACTCCTCATTGTTTATCCACTTTTTGTCCTTTTTTTGATGGAATAACTTATTAATATGGTGCATAAATGACTACCATGCTTTCAGTGTTGGCTAGTCCAGGAACTTGTTAAGTTTCATCTTGTGCAAAATTCTTTTTGTGTGTTTTCTTCTGCAAAGAAGTCTTTGCTTGTAAATTTTGGCAGCTTTGTTTTGGCTGTCTGAAGATCATTGATTTTTTCATTATTTATTTATCTTTAAGTATTTGGCTTTTTACTAGAATGGCCAGTTCTGATCTGGGTGCCTTCTTTCTCCCAGTACAAACTTTCAGAAGTGATGACAACAATTTACTAAGGGTTGCGGTATTTCAACTGCAATTAAAATTTAGTGACCTTTTCTTAAAAATATGCATGTAGTTAAATAGGCTCCTAAGATAATGGTGGGAATTCTTTCTGTGAAATGTTATTGCATAGGAGATCAGAACAGGTGATCGTAATGCTCTCAGTAGCTGTAAGCATGAAGGTGTCTTAATTTGGATGTTTTTTCCCTGTCAAAGATTCTATGAAGACAAAACTAAGAAAGCATGCAGGGGTTTTGGTGTAAATTAGTATATATTAGTAGCACTGTTTTTGTGTGTTGAGGTTTTCATATTGTAAAGTATGCTTACTTGGGAGGTGCAGATAAGCTGATGATGGCTATCTGATATTCAAGTCAAGTGTGCTTAAAACTAAAAAGTATTTCAGGAACTAATATAAATTTCATATTTGTAGTATGACCTACTTCAGTAGGTGTAGAAAGAGGTGTAATGTTGCAATGCTAATTTAGAGGAAAAAATGCTGTCAGTAGTTCTCTGCTGAATTGTAATGCAGTTTATTGGCAAAGCAAGGGAGAATGATGGCATATTTTATGTGAAGTGATCCCAGTTTATAAAGAACTAGATGTGTGAACTGTAGTGTGGATCCAGATCCATAGCTATTCTGGAATCCTCGTAGGTAAGTCTCTGTGTGGAGGGAAAGACCAAGATACCTTAGGACATCATTTTTAAAGTTTCACTCTGCTTTAAGCAGGTTCCATTGTGTTAATCCCTTTACACTGCAGCGGTTTTCACATAGCATTTAAATACTGGATTTTAAGGGGATTATCACTTCCCCAATTTCTTTTTCCCTTGCTCAAAGGCAAAAGATGGTTTTCATATTGGATTTCTATATAGATGTTTCTTCTGAGTAGAAATAACTTACTGGTGTCATCTGCTTCAAGGTGTGGGATGTCCCCTACATTTGCCTCCTTCCATGGGGGAAACTGAGGAATCTTGCTGGACAGGCCATCTTACAAATGCTGAAGATCGTTAGAAAGATATATTTAATCCAAAAAATACTATGTGTATGCTGCTTATTTGGGAAAAAGCCAGTGATTCAGTCTCAACAAGTATTTAATTTCAATTTTTAATCTTCAAGTTACTTTTTAGAGCACCAAGTTTTCCCTCTACAAACCTTTAAATTCTGAATCTCAGAGTAGTAGTTCAGCATGTTCCAAGTGCTAGAAAATTTTTAGTTTATTTCGTAAACAGTTTAACATGCATCTTCTTTTTTACTTCCACTTTTATACTTGATGTTCAGAATGGAAATTCTGCCAGTAAAATATAACCATCAGTCTGTCTGATGAATTCAGATTTTATGGTAAGTAAAATTTCCCATTTTTAGATAGGGTGAAGATTTTTTTGAAATAATCAAAACCTGACAAATTGTTTCCCATTCTTTGTGTTGCTTGAGATCAAATATTCCACTGAAGTTGAGCATTTCTTAAAGTTGTCCAAACTCTTTATGTATGCAGGTTAGTACAGTGAGATACAGTTCTTCCATCTTCCCACTGCTGATGTTCTATTACTTTCAGCAAAAAAGAATATAAATTCTTTTTCTTGTCTCTTAAGCATAAGGGCTGAAAATGAGAATTTCTTTTCTACTTGACACTGCCTCCCAGGAAAGTGAGTGGAGACACTCCTACGAAGGCAGTAAAATTACCAGCAGTTTCTGTATACAAACATTAAATTCAGGTAAGTACTGAATTTACGCAAGGTGGAATATTCATCCAGTCTACATAGTTCCACATTGGTGTGTTTTCACATAGGGATAGATGAATCATAGTGTGTATTAAAAAAAAAAAAAAAAAAAAATCTGTATGTGATTCCAGTTTAGGTCTTTTGGTTAAAAGACTTCTTTCTTTCTAAGAGTTTTCCTTTTTCTAGTTTTTTTTCTTGGTGCTCGTGTATGGTAGTTAACATTTGCTGCTGCCTTTTCCTCTGAGGAGGGATGTGTTCTCACCATTTTCTAGCCTTGCAAACAATTGTAATTGAACTTTTCTCAGCTGGATAGAGCTGTTTGAATCTGTATTTGGAGATGTCTTTCTTCCTACATTCAATTTTAATATAGTCAAGTAAATGATGAATACAGGAATAATACATGTGCTTTGCTGAGGATCATGTAAGATGATGCCTTTTCAGTTATAAACAGATGTTTATAAAAAATAGGTATATAATACAGATTATCAGTATGAACTTGCCAAATATACATGTTCTCCCCTTCTGGGATAAGAGTTTTATAGCTTTTTATTTTAGTTCAAGGTCTCTTTGCAAGAAAAATTACATTGTTTTAAAAGTTCCTTTCAATTTTTAATGCAGAAATGCAACTCTTCACTAATGCCCAAAGCAGGACAAATGATAAAAACTTAGTGTATATAATCAATAATGTTTTGTAATTGTTTTATTCTTTGGCTTTGCTTAAAAACATGGCTGGATTTTCTGATATTAAAAGAATAATTCTGCATCTTTGTGTATAGACTGGCTTTTTAATATATTTGTAAATCTGTTCAGTAATTCCATGTAGGAAAATACTGGCTGTATGTTAATGTATGCCAATCTTGCTAAAAGGTCCGTTTTAAAAGAGAAGTGTTAGATCTAATCCAGATTCAGTTACAAATCCTCTTCAAACTGAACATTTTCTGGAATCTGTTTCCATTTGCAAATAATTGCTCTCGTTACAAGCATTAAATTTTTTCTTTTGTTCCAACATACTTGTTTTATTTTAGTTTTGAAAGGTGGAAATCAAAATTTATGAAGAAGTATGGAACTGACTGAATTATCAAAAATTATCTAAACAATTAGTGGGAAGGGTTCTGTAATTAGAAGTTCTAATCTGAAATGTTAAAAGGCACAGGTAAACTTTCTAAAAATAAATTCTAAGGAAATATTGGCATTTTGACTTAAAATAGTAATCATGAAGTCAAATTGTCCTATTTTTGTTTATTATTACATAAAACGTTTGACATCTTTTAGAAGGATTGTTTGGACTTTTTATCAGGGAGGAGACTGATGAAGTATGTGTGGAAGAAATCAAATATATACACCGTTCTGCTTTTCAGTAAGGAAAAAAGTTGGAATACTTCAGGTTTTCCTGTATTCTGGATAGTCCAGTTGTTTACACAAGCCTTTATTCTTTTAAAAATCTTGCCCTAATTTATTTATTGAAAATGAAAATCTAAAAAACCGTTTTGGTTTAGTGTTCAAATTCTAATGCCTTTCAAATTATTTCAGTAAAAAATTAAACATTATTTTTGTATGTGTTTAATTTTGAGCTTAATAGAAACCTTTTGTAAAGGTAATTGCAGATTCAAGGACTTGATGCTCATTTAAAAAGAAACGGGGGAAAAACGGGGAGGCACTTATGAATTAAACTTGTATTTTCTTATTTATAATGTAATCTGTGTTTTTAGAATAAGACAGTATGTTCAAATATATCTTGATATTGTCTTCTTTCTGTTGAAATAAGTTATCAAAAATGCCACTTACAATTTGTGAGAACTGAGGGAGACAGTGGAAAATGTAATTGATGACTGAGTGGTGTATCTTCACCTTTATTTTGTTCTCCTGAACAAGAACCAAAAGTATTTGGAATGGCTACTACAGAGTTATTTGGCTACTAAGGTGCTAACTGTTTGTTTCCATGCACATTTTGATTTTATTGTGTAAAAATACTTGGTCCTGTTTGAGTTGCAAAAGGAGAGATTAAGATTATGTAATGCTTCATAGTAATTATGTATGAGCTCTTTGCTTATTTATGCAAAGAAACATTAAAAAAAAAAATCCCTCTGAACAGCTGAAGTGACACCAAGCACCAGCTGGGGAATCTGAAATCAAATATTTTAGGGCATGATTCGTATTGAACCGCAATTAGAATGTATGCTTCTGCAGTAGCGATTGTTCTGAGTGAGGTCGAATTGCACATGAAGAAGGAACACAAGAGAGGTCTGTCTTCACTGCCACCGATGTCTGCACACGTGCTATTTCACAGTATTTTTTAATCACATGCAAAACTGGGAGAATGACTAACTTGATTGTTTTATTTGTCCATTGTCAGTTAAGACTTAGTATGTCAATACGTGAATTAAAGACTTGAAAGGAAAAATAAAAATTGAAAATACTATTTGAGAAACTTATTCTTACTATGAAAATTCATTTTGCATGTTAACATTTTACTAATAAGAAAGCTAAAAGCATTACTGAAGCATTAGACTTGTTCTAATGTATTTTTTTCTCTTGTTTTTTTACGTGTACTGTACTGCATGTTAAAATACAGTATTGACTATTGGTATTATAAAGGATAGCATTTTCTGTTTTCAGATAAAACAGTGCATTTTGACACGTTGTTTAAAAACTAGAACAGCTCTGCATATGAAAACACAAACTGTGATAATTAGATAGATATGCCATATGTGGTCGTTTAAGTTGGCATATATCTCAAATGGCATGTTTAATGTACTGTATTACTGGAATTAGTAATTTTACAGCTGAAAGCTGTTAATTCTGTTATACTGACTCCCTCTCATGAACCTGTAGGTAATGGTGGCAGACCTTTTTCTTTGCAAAGCCCTGCTTCTGATAACTTAAAACTGCTGTATTTTTAGTGGAATCTTTGACTAGTGTGTGTTCCCCATAATATTTTAGGCATTTTTAACTACTTCAGAATTCTAAGACTTTTTAAAATAATGATACAGTTAGTATTGAGGGATGGTCAGAATGTTTGCTGTAATAAAATGTCTATAATGAGGGAAGAAGGAAGGTCTGTTTTTTCCATGTAGCCTGTTTTTCTCAGTGCAGAACTTCTCTCACTTTTTAAGTTAAGGCAAAAAAAATTGTCAACCCTAAGCACTTGAGAATTGTTAACTATGGTTAAAATCCTCACACCTGGCGTTTTCACACTGTGTAGCTAGATAAAAATCACTGGTCACACATGACAGAAAGGTCAAGGGAGGAAAGCAAGACTTGAGTACAACTGGCTATGGCTGGGATGGAGTTAAATTTTTTTCATAGCAGCTTGTATGGTGCTAGGTTTTAGATTTGTGACCAAAAACGTGTTGACAACACACTCATGTTTTAACTGTTGCTGAGCAATGTTTGCACAGTGGCAAGGCCTTCTGTTTTTCACTCCCCGCCCCCCCCCCCCACCTAGATTGAGTGTGCACAAGAAGTTGAGAGGGGACACAGCCAGGCAGATGACCTGAACCAGCTAAAGCTATTCCATGCCATATAATGTCGTCCTAGCAACAAAATGGAGGGGAGGGGGTTTTAGGTAGCATTTTGCTGAGAGAGTGGCTGGGCAGTGGTCTACCCATGGGAGGTGGTGTGTGATTGCCTTTGCATCACTTATTTTGGTTTTTTTTCTTCTTCCTCTTTTCCTTCACTTACTAAACTATTTTTGTCTTGACCCATGATTTTTCTTGCTTTTGGTCTTCCTATTTTCTTTTCTCATCCTGCTGGGGGGCGGGGAGTGAGTGAGCAGCTTTGTGGGCTTAGCTGCTGGCCAGGGTGAGCCCACCACAGGGATTATTAATGTTTTTGTGTTGTGTAAACATTTTGCCTCTCTAAAAATGTAGGGGGGGGGGGGGAACCCAAAACTTCACTCAGTTTTGTCTTGGTATACTGGCAGACACTGCTAAGAGTTACAGAAATTAATTGAATTTACAGCTCTGGATGCTGGTTAGGTCCTCATCTGTGTTCCCATACATAGGTCGTTCTTGGGGGGCTTCTAGGTTGAGTGTTCAAAAGGAATATAGTATAGAAGGCAACTGAGAGGTCTTTTGGGAAGCTAATTCAAGTGAACTGTTAGAAAGTAGGTGTTGAAAGGACCTCATGAATTAGGGAATCCAGTTCTCTGCTGTCCTTCCAGACAAACCCATAAAATCTCATAATCATAGCCCTTTTAAGGCCCTCCACCTGCCCCAAAATTGAGGTAATGCTGCCAGTTCCAAGGTCCTTCACAAGAGAAATGCAAGGGAAAGGCTCTGAAGTGTCTTTACTCACTGAAGAGATGTCGTAAATGAAATAGAATGAGGATGACAAAGGAAAATGTGCCCTATGAGCTTGGTGCCTATTTGTATGAGACTATTCAAACAAGCTGGTGGGAAAGTAAAACTTTTATAGCAAAGTAAAGGGGTTGTTTCTTTTTCCTTCATAAGATAAATGTAATTTAGTTAATGAAAAGAACTGCTATCCTTTTTTGACAGAACTATTAATGGGACATCATACTCATACAATGATGCTCTTGGGTCATTAAGTCCAATTCCATCTTATTGCAGGTAGCTATAATCTGTAACCCCAGTCTATGGAAGTGCTTTTTAAGACAAATAGGAACTTCTGAAACTGTACAGATTTCATTAGGACTGGGATTTGCTGCTCACTCGGTAGCCTTTATTCCTGAAAGTATGCATGATTCCTTTCACAAGAAAGCTAGTATTAAGCTAACTTTTTAGCTTTGACAAGTTCTAATTTAAGAGTCAAGTGACTGCAAGCATAGTGGCACACGAGTATCTGATCAAGTTCATAAATTAATAATGTGTGAGTTGAAAATTAGTTTGGTTGGTAAGGAAAACTGTGTTGGAATTAAACATGGCATTCTAGGCAGATCACTATTACCTTTAAACCAACCATACTTTCTGCTAATTTGCATGAGGTTGTGGTTATCTTTTCATTCATGTTCCGTATGCTCCTCAGCCATTTTCAGGCTGGACTCCCTTCTATGTTTTTTATTGTAATAAGAAGTTGCATATGAAAAATGCAACCAATTGTCTCTGCCCTTCCCAAGCCTAAACTGAAAGAATGAAATTTCAGAGTCAAGTATCTGAAAGCCTTCATATTTTTAATTTCCTGTTGTTAATTGTATCTCTGTTGTACATGGAAAGGCTGTGGAAACGGGTATATAATCTTGTAACTAGATGCTGAGACAGTTCTGTGTGAACAGATTGGTGAGGAGGAGAGGATTGTTTTCTAGATGGGGTGTTTCAGGAGCCTTGCCTTGTTCAGCTCTTTTACCGTCATTGATTGTAGCTACTCTGTAACCTCTCATGATTGCTTCTATGGTATGTACTATTGCCGCTGCTGTGGCAACATGGATGGGAGGTTTTTAGATTTGTTGCAATGTTTTTGCAAAGGCAGGCAGGAAATCAAAGCAGTGTTTTTTCAACTCTAGTAATTCTGCCCCATTTGAAAATATTTTCATGGATGAAATAGCTGCTTCTCTAGCTCAGTGTCAGTGAGTTTTAAAATCGGCCTTCGAGCATTATCCACAGTACTCTATAAAAAGGGACAGAACTTTTCATATTGGGATGGCTGTTGCATGGCTATGCAAATGTAATAATTAGGTCATCTCAAAGATATATGTGCCCACATATATGCAGTGTGGTGCTATGTTAGATACATCTTACCTTTTTGTTCTAGAGTTCTGTTATGACTTTCTTGTCATTTCAGTATCCTTTGCCTTTTCTTTCTTGTTCACAATGGTTATGTTTTCCATGTAATCTACTCTGATATTCACAGAGTTTGCCTGAATTACAGACTGATGATGATTTCTAGAAAAGGGACAAGAAAATGGAACTGGAAAAAGAAAGCAGTTTCAAATACTTCATCGAAGCAACGCTCAGCTGTGTGATCTCTAAACTTCTTGGCTAAAGATTTGGGAAAAGTTACCAACTTCTAAATTGGAGTCTCAAGAAATTCTGTGTAACCTCAGGGATTTTTGTGAAAGGAGAAATGGAATATAGAGAGGGTTTTTGATTTCTCTGGGCCCATGATGAATATTGTTTCATTAAATCTGAGGACTGGGGAAAGTTTTAGTTTTTAGGCTGCTTTAGTATATTAGATATGAGAATTTTTTTTTTTAAATGCAGTTTTGTTTTTAAAGTAGCTTTTGGTAACAATGATATTTTATAGAAGTCTAACTTTTTTAAAAAAAAACAACTTTGGTTATCAAATTTTAGGAGTGACTGTAGCTGTACTTTTTAGCAATCTATAAATTTCTATGTGTAGTTGGATGAGAGAAGCAAAAGTCACATCTAAATAGTAACAACAATTGCTGTCTTGGTAATAGAGGAATTTTATAATAAAATTTATAATAAAAACTGTTTTCAGATTGTGTTGCATAGTTCCATTCTATTTGTAACTGAGGGGCCATTAAGTCTAGATACTTTAGTGCATAACAAAGTTTGGCAGTTCTAAGTTCTTATAAATTTGTGTAAGAAGTGGTGCTAAGACCTTTTTTACAGTTGAAAGTATTTTACAGTTCAAGGTTCCCGCACAATATGTGCAAGGTGATATGGAGTATGTTGTAAATTTCTTGCCAACAACCTGATTCCTGCCTATTCCCTGAAGAAGATTCTTGTGTCTTGACTAAGCACATAGGAACCCCATAGGATTTCCGTATTCTGTCTCCTGTAGAAATGCAGAACAAAAATCTGCCCTTTACCCCGAGGAATTTACCTCCCCAGTTACTGTACAGGACCTGATAACAGTTTTGGAATTAACTTCATGTAGGAATGTGATGTGTATGTTTTATGTACACACCACATATATGTGTTGGTATGACACTAGATGAAAATTTATAAACATGAAATGGTACCGTTACAGGTATATTTTTCTAAATTAAAGTTTACAAAATTAGTTTGATAAATTTTGTCATGAAAATTTGGGTCTCTGAAGCAAAAAAAGTTAGAGGAGTGGCTTTGCCTTTTCTGAAGAACCTACAAAATCAGTAAAAACTTTCCAGTTACGATGTATATGTGCAGCAGATGTGTTTTTAACACTTTATGTTAATTTTTACTTATCCTGATTGTTGATTTAAAAACTAATTACTAAGGCAGTGAAGTTGTTTTGTGACTGTCACTTAATCTTGCCTGAATTTAAAAGCTTTTTAAATGATTGTTAAAAGAGGAGATATTTTAAAACGTGTAGACCTAAACCTTATAACTCCATTTAAAAAAATATATATATATATTGATGTGGGGAAGGACTACCTTTAAATATTGTAACTGAAAGTGGAGCCTGTTTTTTCTTCATAAGTTTTGCTAGAAATCTTACCAAAACAATACCCTCCATTTATCCTTTCTTTTACCCATTCTTTTTTCTTCATCATTTCATAGTATAATGCAGCAACCAACATTTTACTTCCTAGAATAAAGCTGCTAGTCAAAAGTCGAGAGCTTTACCCCATTGAAAGTGGTAGGCATCTTATGCTCTAATTTTCTTGCTTGTACTTCTGTGTATATTTGTTCAGTGGTCTGTGAACATTATTTTCTATGCAAGTGCTAAACAGAGTTGATTTTTAAAAAGTAAGCTGATCCCCACTTGTGTCCTAAAATGAGCTGTGGTACTTTTTGGAATTGTGATACTAACTTTCTTATGCCTTCTTCCCTTCTCCCTTCTCTCCTGCTAGTTTTGAAGGACTTTTCACCTATCTTTGAGGAAATTAGATACAAGTAGAGAATAGTTCTGAATTTAGAATTGAAAAGCATCTGTTTCAGAAGCAATGTCTTAATTTAAGTGTACATTTTATGTAGTTGGTCATTAAGAACTCTTACGAGCAGGGAGAAGGTGCTACAAATAGAGGAAAAAATTGCATCATTTAGGTCAAAATGTGAAGAACTACAGTTAACTTAGGCTCTGAATATTCAAGTAAGCAAGGAATTACACGTTTCAAATCTGTTTCTTGGGGGGATCTGTAAGGTTATATTTAAAAAAAAAAATCAGATGCAGTGGATTAATTTTATTCCAAAATTATACTTTACCTTTGGTTATTAGTAATGCTGGCTCAGAAACAAAAGAGGAACAGTGTTACCTTTTTTACTGTGTACATAGGAAAATGGCCTTTGGAAAGTTAAGGCAAAACTGATGTACAAAACAGTATATCAAATTTGCATGTTGTGAGTAAAAAAATTACTTTCATGAAAATATGAAAGGGCTTCACTCCTAGTTAGAAGTGGCTCTGATAAATTATCTACTTGTCCTAAGTATTGTCTTCATGTTTGCATGCTGCTACTAGAAGGAATGGCGTTTGTCCATGATATTGAGGTGCTTATGCTGCTGTACCAGTATTATATTTGGTTTATATTTTTTTCTCTATTATTGGTTTATGAGCCAGCTTTGAGCTCAGTGGTAAAAGTTACTGTTTTTTTTTCATTTTTATGTGGTAGATTTGAACAGTTATAAATTAAATTTGGCCATCTATCATATTCAGGGTGTTTGTAAATTTAGCAATTATTTCAAACATTAGTAGTGTAAATTTGATGTGACTAAACCCCAGGATATTAGCTGTAAGGATTCTTGTGTTGCAGTACAGGAACATTTATCAGTACCTCCTGTTTATCTAATACTTGTTTAATATCCCATATTTCAGTTTACATAACTTGATGCAAATGTATACTGTAAAATACCACAGAAGTTAAAATAAAAAAAGGACATTTCCTAAAAACTACATTCATTTTGAGTAATACTTCAAAATGATTGGGCCTGACCTCTTTCTGCTGTTTGATATGAGAAGTTTACCTAATATTATTTTAAAGTAACTGAGGAAAGGAAGAGTGGATGAACATTGTTGAAAACCATTTGTGCAACATTCCTGTTTATGCACATTTTTATTTCCAATCTCACAATACTTAGGACAAAAACGTCTGATAGCTTATGCTGTTCTAAGTGAAGTAGCACCAAATCTTAAGGACTGTAATGAGCTAAATTCAATTTAGAGTTAAAGAATTGGAATAATACGAACAAAGAGATTATCAGTATGCACAGCTCAATAAAAGATGCACTCGCACGTGTATTAGCTGCACACATTCTTTAAAACAGGATTTCATGTACCTAAGTGAAACCCAGTCAAAAGAAGGGTACTTTTTAGGAAAGTACAAAGTGGAGAAGGAAGGTGGTCAAACTGGGGAACAATAGTTTTTATTGTAGTTACTATTCTAACTTTGATACTATCCATTGAGGCTTCTTGTGGTCATTATCCTTGATGGAATTAATGGAAATAAGTGGAGTGATCTCTCACTCATAAGTTACATCCTTGTAGCTCATTTCAGATATTTTGGTGTCTGCTTTGTGATTGAAAAAAAAAAAAAGAGAAAATAAACATAGGAAAAATTCCTCGTGTGTATATGTATACATATAAAGCATTTTGATCTATACCATCTTTGTAAGTCTTAGCAAAGAAGAAAAAGAAGATAGGCTGTAGCATGGTTGGAAAGTGAATTTGTCAAAAGTATTATTGCTAGAGATTAATCAAATGTAATGGTTAGCTTGAAAACAGGAGTCATCCTAAAACTAATAAAATTCTTAGGTAGCTGCGAAAAGATATAAGCAAAACCTGATTCTATGAGACTCAAAGGAATTGCTGATATATTTTGCCCATCTTAGCTATGTTTTTTAAAATGCCGGAGGTATGTTGAATTTCCTTTTTGTTTGTTTTTTTTGGGTGTCTTTTTAAGTAAGTAGGGATGCTGTATTTGAAATTTTTGCAGTTGATCATTTGTTGTCACAAGTGAAGCATCTGAGTTGTTATCTGATAAGTCAAATCTTACAGATTTAAAGCTATTTATTTTTAAAGGTTTTATATAAGGCATAATGCTATATGGCATGTTTAGGCTGCTCTAGAAGTCTCCTTTTGTTTGTTTTTTTTAGGGGGAAGCTGGTGGTTGTTGTTCCCTGTAAAGGAAATTACTCTAGTACCACAGATTAAAACCAAAAAATTTCCAAACATTCTGATCTCATAGGTCTAGAAAATCCCAGGCACTTTTAATTTTGTACTTACAAAATGGATCTCCTGAACAAGCTGTGAACATCTGTAAACAAAATTAAATGCAATTAAACAACTAATTAGAAAAATCAAATTCAACTAGATTCCTTGCTGCCAAGATTTCTCACTTAAATTATGTAGAAAAAAATTTTAAAAAGAAGCCATTGCATGGATGTATTAACAACTGTGTTCTAGCATACTGTAGTGTCTGTAGCCTACTGCTTCTTAATATAGCTTTGTGTTAATGTAAACTCACCAGAAGTCCGCTATTTCTGTTGATGATTTGAAGGTATTCATAAATTTGCCTTGGTCAAATAACAAAATTGGAAATGTTAGAGACGCCTTTTCTTGACAACAGTGAATTTACTTGAAGTGTGGGATTTAAAATTATATATATTTTAAAATAAGGAAGGAATATAGAACCTTTTCTTCCTTATCAGGTATTTATTGCAGCTTCCAGTGAGTTATTGTTGTGTAATATGTTTTAATAGTCAGCAAGTACATTTAGGGCAGTGGGAAGATTTCTTGGCTTCAGAGAGCCTGTCCTCAGGCTTTCCTTCTTTCCCCCCTTTTTTCAGTTTCCATTTGGTAGAAAATTTGGATGTGGATGAGAAGGAACCATATTCCAAAAAATTTTTCATTGAGATGATCGTGGAAAATCAGGATGGTAGTAGCTGTATGCAGAGTGCGCCTGCCTTGTGTGATAAACATACTGTTACTATGTGAACTGCTGAACACTGGGAAGATACACTGAGGAAAGATCTTTTTGTAATGACTTTGTTTCTTTTTTCATTTCAGAATAGTGTATTTGATCCAGTATGGTGCTTCTTACATTCTTAATTTCAGTACAAACTTTTCCATCAAGAGCATTGGAAATCAGAAAAAGTGTCAAGACAATGTGTTCTGCATAAAATCTAATGTTGGTCCAATTATGGCTGAAGATATTTTATATCTTCTAATAGACAGGTGTATTAATGAAACAGATGATTAACTGTACAGGTTCATTTCTTCTATTGATGAAGTAGGAAAGAATAACCATTTGCTTCATCCCTGTCTTACTCTTCTTGAATGTAAAACAGTTATCAGTGTTTGAAATCAATGTTACTAGCAGACTGAAGGGGAGAATGTATTTTTGACTTTTCTTTTAGGCACATGGATGCAGCATCTTTGGGTTTGAACACTGACCTTGATTAAATGGGAATGATAGTACTTGCTGTTACTTTTCTGGTAGTCAAATCCAAAAAAGTTTCAAATCAACTGACAGAATTGTGCATGTTAGTTTGAAATCTCACAATTTCATTAGTGTTTTCCATAGTAGATTTTACTGTTTGAGAATTGTAGAGTCTAATTCTCAGTTTCATGGTTGTTCTGTTTGAGATTTTATGCTCGGTGTGGTGCTGGGTTCAAAAAGCAGGTATCTTTCTTTGGTGTCTGTAAAGTAGTGAATACCTACTGTACTTCCAACTTTATATCTTTGTAAAGTATCAGAGCTGGAATCTTGTTGCTTCTAGCTCATGTTGTGGGCTATGGCTAAACAAATGTTTATAGATGGAATGAAAAGAAAGTCACATTATGAGAATGAAAGATGATACAATATTTTGATAGGCCAAAGGATGATGTATGTACGTGCGTATGTATCTATGTACACATACACATATGTGTGTGTATATATATTTAAAAAAAAAAAAAAATTCGTAGTACACATCCTAAAATACATAACAACTTAAAGACCATTTTGGCACCAGTAAAATGGTGGTCACTCCTTTGAACACAAACATATAAATAAAAACCCAAATAAATCCAAATACAAATCAGAAGAGCCCTATTTTCTATAACTATGTATTTTGAAATGCTTAAGGTATTTTCTCAATTTCAAGAGTTGGTCCGAAAGAACCCCAGTGAGATTGCATGAAGTACATTGTTTCATGCAGCACTTCCTTCCCTGCTTATAATAAAGCATATGAATGATCTGACTAATACGTTCTGAATTTGTTAATTTTTTTTTTCTTGAAGTGGGGACAGTAATTTAAAAAATACTTGCTTTCTATTATCACTTTTGCTATACGAGACAAAATCAAATCTTTTTTCATGATACTATTACTTTTGTTACCACTTCTGTTTTAGGTATCTATGTCTCAGACTAGATTCAGAAGTTAGCAATAAAAGAAGCAAAACAGACTTTAGTGTTAATGAGGATTGTTTTTAATGATGTGTAATCTCACTAACTAAAAATGTTAGTGTGTCTTGACAGAATTCTCATCTGATACTTTATTAATTTTTGTTTTTCAAAGACTTTTTCTGTGACATTGAATGGAGGTAATAGTCTCTTACTTGTTTTTGTGTTGTAGTGTGTGTGTTTTCAAGTAATTGTCATTGCCTTTGTCTTACCTTGTAACTGTCTCATGTTTGTTTTTGGTGAAACAGTCCAGAGGGGTGAGAATGATGTAGTGAGAGGAAGTGAGACACGATTGCTCTTGTACATATGTGAGAAGTCGACTCTTGTATTGTCACTTTTTAACTTTTAGTTTTTGATATGGAGGAGAGGCACCATTGAAAGTAAAGAAAAAGTGCAGAAAAAATAATTCACAAGTGATTTTTTTGGTGGTATTTACTTAATGATTTGTAAGTCATTAATGAATGCATACTTACTGAATGGGTAGTTGAGTTAATATCTTGTTTTATTAGCATGGTGCTGCCCTACATTTTATTTACTCCTAGCTTAAGAAAGCATGCATGGAATAGGATGTTATTTGATTGCTTGTGATTTTCTTCTGATTCTTATTTTCACAGTAGTTGTTCATAAATACAAATAAATAATTACTTTAGTATCCTTCAGGTGTGAGATGTGCTGTTGTCCCTAGTTTTTTTGGGAGTAGGAGGAAATGACTGGAGAACTACAGATGAATTTAAATAAACATTGGATATCCAGTTTGAACTTCCACAGAATTATTTTTGTCAGGAAATGTAAAAAATTTTTTGTATTTCCATATATTGTTCATTGTGTTACCATTGTGTTTGCTTGACTTGCTGCTTGCCAGTTAAGTTGCTCTTGTTTAAAACTGGACATTTATAAATAGTGCCCAAAGTAAGCGACCATCTGTGAAAAGTTAGGCTGAACTGAATTTGTTAGTATTGTATTGGAGCGTTCTCAGGCTTTTACTTTTTCAAAGTTAGCATTCATTTCTGAATGGAGAAACTCTTCCTTGTGTCCCCTAGCCTGCCAAAGTTAGCCATGTTTGCTTACTGGTGTTCTTCACTAAGTCAGATCATGTCGTCTAGTTCTTCCACTTTGAACTTCAGTTGTGTACAACTTGGGTTGTCTCTTGGGTTTTGGTAGCTATCACAACAGCAGGTCACAGTTACCAGGGAAAACAATTGAAAGAGGAGTTATGCCGAACATTTAAAAACATGAACTAAGGCACCCAGTCATGTTCTAAAACCAGAGAGCCTCAGTCAGGATGGTGTGTAGGAGTTGTGTGGGAACAGAGAATACTGGCTCCTTCAGGTAAATTTTCTTTTTGATTCCTGAGCTTGACTAATTTCAGTTGTTCAGAAGATTCTAATTTAACTGCATTTGATTTTGGAGGTGGGAGTGATGGGGGAGGGCTGGTGAAAAGCATACCTCTCACACTTGTAAGTATGAGATTTTCTAGAGAAGCGTTTAAAACATAATTAACATGAGGAAATAATCTCATTTTTCATAGTTCTATTGGAAGTCACTGATTTACTTGCTGAAAGTTGGAAAAAGTAGAAAACCAACCAACTGAAGGCAGAGATCCAAAAAAATCATTTGGATAAGCAATGCTTTGGCAAATTGAAAACTAAGTGAAGAGAGAGGCAGTATTATTTATAAATCGTATTAAGTGTTAGGCAATCTTAATTAGAAAGGAAAACCATCAGTATTATTGTTAATTTTAGTCAAATGATCAAGTAATTTGTAGAAAACTTGATGATTCTAGGAATTTGGAGAATAATCGCTTGAGTTTTGTAGCATTTTTTCAGAAACCAAAGAACCCTACTGCTTCTAAATTCACTAGCTTTTATTCTGCTTCTTCAAATTAAATTGAAAACAAATTTATGCTTTTCATTCCCTGAAAGCGTTTGTTTTGTTTTGTTTTGTTTGTTTTTTCTTGTGCAGAAAAGTGCCACCCTAAGTTTCGTCCACATTGTTTGTTGTGATGTGACAAACCAAATCTGGCTGATGTGTGAAACAAATTTCTTAGTTCCCCTAATATATCTTTAATAACAGATATAAAAGGGTTGTGGTAGTTGTGGCTTCCTGAGATTACGGGGATATAGACTTGTTTGCATGCATTTGGTTTTCTTTTAAAATTTAAATGTACCACTAACTATAATGTACAGTTTCCTAGGGAAATTACATTTAATATGTGGCTTAAAATGTGTTTTCTGTAAATACTTGTGGTTTTAAGTTATGTCTATTTTTGGTTAACTGGGTATGTTCATTTGTTTAATAGCAGTCTTTTGGAACCACAAAAATGAAAAGCTTTTAGCTTCGGGTTTCTTGATTTTTATTTTTATTTCTTTTTCCCCTTGATTTATATAATGCAATCCTTATTTTACTATGCCCTTAAAATAGAAGGGGGTCTTTTGAGCAGCATACTTTATTCAGGAGCTTAAATATGGTTATTTGAAAAAAAATCGACCTTCAGTAATATAAAGTCTAATCTTTTAGATAGTAGTTTTTAGCTGTTGAATAGCATTTTTTTTTTTGGTTACTCAAAACCCCACAAATCTTTCTTTGTATTAGTTGATATTCCATTTCCAGAAGTCCTACTGAAGGTTAAAAACGTAATAATGTTAAGGAAGGTAGATCTGGGAATGCCTTATTTCCACTTTCAGTTAATGTAACTTATAGCAGAATCAACTTTGAACATCTAACAGTATGCAAATAAAATGAGTTTGTCAAGTCTAGTATTTACAGGGATATATTGGAGTTATACTTTAATTCTGTGAAATCATATTTTGGGGAAAAAAAGTTGATTGGCTAGTAGGATCAAAGAATTTTCTTATCCTTTTGTCTGTCGTGGTCCCTTTTTTCACTTTCTGTGTAACGTATGTGTTGAAACATCTCTGTTTTTCCTAGCTGGACAGCTGGAAGATGGTGCACTACTGTAATTAATGAGTCAAGAGGCACTTTCTTTTCAGTCACAGTTGTGTAGTTTACACAATGAAAGACTCAAAATTTCTCTAACTTTTTTTAAAAAATCTCTCTCTCTAAATGCTAAACCATCAATATAGCAAGTGACCTTTTCATACGTATGAGGAAATACGTGGAATAAATATACCTACCTTGGGGAAAAAATATACCCTCACTAAACATTCCCTTTTGGTATGTACTAAAACATTTCTCTTAGCTCTTTGTAGAATTTCCATAGTAACAATCAGTATTTGTAACTGCAAAAGTCCTTTCTAGCTATTTGACCACTATAGATTGCTGTGATGCAACCAAAAGGGGAACACAGAACTAATGTGTTTGATAGGTTGCAACTTTTATTTGGTTTTAACTTACATATTTTCTGCATATCTATCTGCACAGAAGTTTGTTCTTTGTTTTGGTAGATAGCTTTTACCACATGTACACATGCAAACTTAGCCATCCAGTTAAGATAATATAGTGTAAAGAAAGGGAATTCTGGTATACTGAAATGCAGAGGTCTCTTACTCTGGTCATCAGATCCACCAGTCTGCTCTGTTTAGCACCTTCTGTTGCCTGGCCCTGTGCCGATGCAGTGTCCTTGACCTGCCTTTCAGATCATTTATTTATTTATAAGGACAGCTCCTTGCTTATTTAACCACTCTGAATAATACTGGAAAATCCCAAATTTCCCTATCCATCAATTTGTTTCCAGTAAAAAAAGTAAAATTCTTCTGGTTTCAACCAGTCGTGCCTTTCTAGCAACAGCTTCTTAACTTTTTCTTTGCAGATGATTCAATGCTTTCTAATATGTCAAATGTCCTTTATAGATGGCCAAATTGTGGGTTGCTTCTGCCTATTGCCAAATCCATATGAAAATGGCAAACCCCCAGGTGAGGTAAGGCAAATAAAGCCTTTTACTGTCCCATAAGGGCTGATCATTTGCCACCGCAAAAGAGAAGTTAGTGGAGTACCAGTTCACCTGAGCGAAGTCTCCTGGATCCCTTTATTCCTTAAAACCAAATACCATATTTGTTGACTCGCTGGTGGCCTTTTGTGAATTGCTTATTCAGAAGAGTTTTTGAACTTGCTAGCAAGCATTTCTTATAAATTTAAATGGATTTGACTCAGAAATACTGACACAGCGTGGATATAGCTATAGTATATTATGGTCATTGCATTCCATTGTTGATTAATTGTACTTGGGAGTCTCTTTATGAAAACAGATGATGTTTTTAGATTTTTAAATGTGTTTTTAATGAAGAAGTATAATTGCAGATACTAAAGATGCTAACACTTAGCCAAATGTTGCTATTTCAGTTCTGAGTTACATCACAATTTTTATGATGGATGACCCAGTTTTATGGCCAGGAAAATAGAAGTAATTTTGTCAGACCATTAGTTCACTACCTGCAGTGTGTATCCTCACTTCAGCTGTTCTCTTCAAACCATTTGCCTAGGGTTATCAGCACTTAAGTAGGAAGCTTTGCTTTGAGAATGAGCAAAGTGAGGGGGGAATTTGGTGTACCTTTGTACATGAAAGCAGCAACCTTCTCCCTCCTCACCTCCTGCCCTACTCCCAAAAAACGTGACGTGTTTCTTTTTAATAACTTTGATGTTTTCAAACATTTAAAATGTTGAAAATGTCAATGTATGGCTTTTTTTTTTTTTCTAATGTAAGGTTTCAGAAAGTTCTTAAAAGGGAAAAAATGTGTTTTGGGTTCTTTCTAAGTTCTTAAATAAAAGGTGTATGCTGTAACATCTTTTACAAAGAGAACTTTTCCTCCCAGAGGGGTGAGGAGTATTTGAAATGTATTTAGGTTAATTGCAAATTAAAAAAAGAACAAAGTTTTAAATGGTCTAGTGGTCTGAATTAAAAAGAAAAAAAAAGTTTTCCATATCAGTTTTTATTTAGTCATTCCTGTCATAATTTTATTAGTGTTGCAGTCCTTCACAGAATCTTCTGAGAATACTGGGATAACCAAGACCTGAATTTCTAATTTAGAGAATTGTGTCAGACATTCCCCTTCTACTCTTGCTGAGGTTTTTTGGGTTTTGTTGTTTTTTAAGCCTACTTTCCTTAGGTAAATGAGGTTTATGAGACTATGGTGTGTCCCTTCTGGTCCCTTCTGACCTTTTTGCTCATTTCAACCACAGAGAAGGATTGGGGTTTCAAAGATTTTTTTTTTTTTAAAGATCCCTCATGTTTTGTTAAAATTGGCAACAATTTACCAGTTGAGAGAAAAGGCCCTTAAAAGGTCCTTAATCAGCAAAGCCCTCAATGTTGACTTTTACTGTTAGTTTAGTAGTGCATAAACATCTCAAATGCAAGAAAGGTTTCTTGAGCCATACTCAGCTTCAGCGTCCAGAGGTATTATCTTTAATACTGATTAAAGGCTTTCATGTATATCCTTATATTTATTAAAGTATAATGGCTATGTATATTTACCTTGCATATCTGATGTGTTTCAGGAATTCTTTGTAAGTAGTTACTATTGTCTTGTTACTTTTTTTTTTTCCATAGGTTAGATTTAATCTGAAAATCCAGGCAAACTTAAATCAGAGAAAGTAAAATGAAGATACTTGGTTTTGATTATAAATACCTTGTTCCTGCAAGGTAGAAACAAAAATCCCTTTAAAGTCTACTGCATTTACTATTTTAAAATAGCATAACCTTTATAGCCAAATGCCTGCTTTGGGTGTGTTATCACAGTAATATTCAATATTTAAGGTAGGAACCATTATTAGTCACAGTGTTATTCGTGTTTGTTCTGTACTTAGGTAATCTGTGTACAGCTAACCCAGAAATGTTAAATATAGTTCTGCCTTTTACAATAGCCTTTCATTGCTGAATCATTAAGGATTGTAATTAAATATAGAAGGTATTTCAGATACCATCTTGTAAACGATTTTGTATAGGGCTACAGTATTTTTAAGGCAGATGCTATGGGTGGCTGTTTTTAGTCTCTGTGCTTGAGGAATACTTTGTGTAGTTAATATTGCTTATAACAATATAATAAACACCCATATTTTGGTTTCTCTGATGTAGACTTGTTTGGATTTTAAGATGAAATCAAACTGAAGAAAATAGTGATAATGTGATACGCTGTAATAATTCAGTGATTTTTGTAACTCTTATTTTAATATAATGTGCATTTCTAGCATGAAATTGTTGTATATATCGCAGAATATAATCCACAAAAAGCAAGAATAATGAAAAAAATCTTTTCTCCTGGTTTGTATTACCTGAAATATGCTCTCACTTTTTACCCTTCTTTTTATATGTAATGCATGTCTAGTAGCATTTCATATTTGTATTTTTCCTTTATTTTAACCTCTAGAGGTTCTAAATGGATTCATATCTAGCTATAATTTTGTGCATAACCTATATTTTGAAGCATTCTTTTCGTTTAATTATGCCAGACTAGAGATACTAGTTTAAAGAAAAAAACATATGGAGATTGTCAATGATGAAGGTATTTGTTAGGGGAAGATTTACCTTTAGAGATTTTGAAAAAAGATGTCACATATTTTTTTAAAAAAAGGACTATTCCATTTCTCAGTGATAGTATGTGCTTCCCTGCTACAGCTGCAGATATTTTGAATATGATCTTTCTTCTTCCACCATCCGACTTCTTTCTGCAGAGTCGTGCGGTGAAGTCATAATCCTGTGTTTCACATCCATCTGTTACCATAGAAATGATTGTAATAACCTAAATTTAGCATGATGTCTTTCCTGCAGGATCAAGCAGGAGGATTGAATGGGTTGTATGTGAAAGAATCTCTGTGAAAATCAGAATATGATAGCAAAATCTAAATGCTGTGATAAATTTACATGACAAAAAAATTAAATGTCAAGTAAAACATCTGTAAAAAATTTCTGCTGCTTCTAGATTATTTAAATCATCATGTATGAAATCTGCCACATACCATGCAAACTACTTAACTTTAATGGCAGTAATTGTTTTTTATCCTAACAGGAGCTAGTACAAGGTACAACATTCATTGGCAGATATATATGTTAATCTGATGAAAATCATTATTTTTGAGAGTATTATCAGAATATTTACTGTGGTCTAGATATATTAAAAAGCGAAGAAATGAGCTTAGAATTTACTATAAAAGAGACAATTTCTTTTCATATTTAAAAATGCAAACCAAACTTTTAAAAAGTTATTTTATAGAAATCGAGTTGAAATGAATTTTCCCTTCTTAGAAGAAACAGAAGGATTTCTCATTGTTTATTGAAAGCAGTGAGTTCTTTATTGCATAACTTAAGTCCTGTCTTTCTACATTTATGTCTTCTGGATAGACAGTTGCCCATGCACAGAATCCTACCATTTTTACATGTCTTCCTGTCTCAAAGAAAGATAGAAAGAGAATATATTATAAAATGTCTAGGAAGGCTGCATAACCAGAACTTTGAAATTAGGAAATGTCTATGCTACCCCCTACATACATTCATCATGACAAATCCATTGGATGGATTATCGTGTACTGTTGTAAACGCAGGACTCCAGAACCTTCACATAAAGGATGATCTCTGGTCATCTGGTGACCGCCTAGTCAATATATATTGTTTCATCATTGGCCAGCAAGCAGGTGCATGAATTATTTACTTCATGTTACTTCATGCTATTTTTACTCTGAAAACAGAATTGCTAATTTCCTCATGGTCCTTATGGAGTATTTGAGCTACATACGCAGTTTGAATCACTCTGTAGGGTTGAAGCATTAGTATTATCATTTCATAGATAGAGAAACGAGGCACAGAGGGATTCAGATCAAAAGTATCTGTTAATTTTGAGTGTGATATTTGAGTTATTTACAAAATCATTTTTAAAGTACTTAGTATTTAGTATTATGTAACACAAAATATGATCAAACCATAGCTGTCATTAACATGGTTAAATAGTGAATGCTAAACATTTATGTAAAATAGGTCTTAAGATGTCAAATCAGACACTCAAAGAACAGGGTCTCCCCTTTCTTTCTTTACCCTCCCCTTTCTTTCTTTCCCCCTTCTCCCTCGCCACCCTTGCACATGCTCTCACTTTTACTTTCCCTCTTGTCTGCTCTGTCTCTGTAGGAAGAATAAATCTGTTTTTAAAGAGAAACCTTTTTGTAATTTACTTCCTTGTTCTGTGCATATCTTTCAACTTTGCAACAAATCAGGCAAGACTTTCTATTATCAGGCCTGTAAGATAGGCAATGATCACTTAGTGCTTTGCTGGTAAGTTTACTCCTGAACAGTAGTGGGTCAGAAAATAGCATATAAATCCAAAGAAAGCTCTTTTGTTTTACTTTTTACATGGAACTAAGAATATATGTTTCTGATTTTTAGAAGATTTTAAAAATTTTTCATGCTGTGATATGATATGCATATCCCTGCAAAATAGTGGTTTCCGCAGCATTTATATCCTACAAACTGTTCCTATTAGTGCTGATGGTGATGGTAATAACACTGCTCTAACATTCTATAAGCTCCTGGCTAACCATCTTCATTGATTTAAATACCTGAAATCACAGCTGCTGTTCTGTGGAAATGGATTTTTTTGCCACTACTATGTCATACGTCTGACCAAATTTTCAAGAGGTATAATATAAAAAACATCAGGAGCTTTTATGCTTTATTGATGTATAACTGGTTCTGCAGACAAAGAAGATTGATTACTATTACTAATTACAACTATTACTTGATAGTTGTTTTATTTCACTGAAAAATAGGAGTTAGACAAGACAAATACTGTATGATTTTTCTTGATACATGACTGATATACATGTAGGGAAAAACAGTAGTAGCTTTTTCCTTTATTATGTTAAAACTGGTACTGGTTATTCTCCTACTAATAAGAGGTGCTCAAGCTAGTTCTAAGACAATTATGTTGCCTTTTGGCTCTTTGTTATGCCTATAACTCCTATCTATTTCAACCAAAAGTGGCAAGATTTTTCCTGAGAAGTTGGCATCTTTTCATTTCCTTACTGGAAACCCTTTTTGCAGTAAAACATCATGCAAGACTTTTTTTTTTAAATTTCTGTTTTGGATTTCTTTGAATTTTTGTTTATAATCTTTATGACTGTTCTTCATGGGTTAAGCAACAGTCCATTGTAAATGAGTAAGTGAAGGTGTAAAGCTATGTAATTTGTATAGCACTGCCCCTGATTAAATTTGTTAGACAGTCTTCATATTTTTAAATTAGGTGATAATGCAGTATATTTGCAAAGTATTATATAAAAGTTCAGAACAAATGAAGTATTGTCTGGTTCATAAACTTGTATGAATGAGCCTTGGAGTTGGAATAATAATTGAACAGACAATTTATCTTGACTTTCATTTAAAGAATTCTTACAAAAAAAAAAATAGTTTTTCATTAGGTCACAATGTTTTTTGAAAAACAAGCAGTTAAAGAAAGGTACATATCTTTAATGTAAAGATTGCAATCTTTTTTTTCTGTAATGAAATGAAAAAGGTGTTACATTTTATGCCTTTGAATATTCTTTTCCATGAATACATGTGAAGATGTATCAAAAGCTAATTTTTAATATATGAATGCAATGTAATGGTATTAATGTAATTAGGACAGATATTTGGCTCAAATGTAGAGACTATCAGCACAAGTGCTACATATTAATATCAGCAATAAATGTTTTTGCTAGCATTTATTTTGTCTGCAAAATCATAAGGAACAACCGTGCCATATTGTGTCAATAATAATAGAGAGAGAAAACAGCTATGTTCTAGTGACTTCATAACAGGTCATGTAATTGATAGTGAGAATCCTAGGTTTTCATACAGAAATCTGACTGTTCAATGGCTACAGTCACACTAAACCACATTTTTCTAAGTTACAGGTGTTTATGCTTTAAAAGATATGCTTTAAAAGCAGCTTTACCTGCTTTGACAGTTTGAGTTTCCTAGTCCAATGTAATTTAGTTTGCAGCTGAAATTACTTCATGATGTTCAATAAGAAATCATTTATAAAGGTGGATATGTGAAAGCAGCTAAGTGTGTCAGTTTTGAGTTTGTTTTTTTGGGATTTTTTGGGGTTTGTTTTTTTTTTTTGCTAGACCTGCATAGAAGCTATTTCCTTTGAATCTGCATTTGTATGCTTTTCACTTTTCAGGTAAGTTGTTCTTTCTCTTCCTCCCTCTCCCTTGAAAAACAGTTTTTTATTCACATTCTAACCACTCCTCATACTCTGTCATTACATCATACAGGTAAGATGCTTACACCATAAATAGTTCAGATGGTGTCTTCTCAATACAGCATTCATGGATTTGTTGTCACCCTGTGGTAAATGTGTGTTCTGTCTTTTCTTATGAAGTTCAAGAGAACTGCCTTTTTACTCAACTTAATTATTGGTAAGCAAAGTGCAACTATCAAATTGAGAGGTCATGTAGATGCTGATTAATGACTTAGAAAATAATAATACTTCAGCTTTAGTGTTGTGGTATATTGGCTAGACACTTGTAACAGAAGGGTCAAGTGGTGCCCATCAATTACTAGAAAGTATTCTCAACTCTTAATGACCAAGATTTAAGCAGATGGTGACTTGTACTATCCTGCTTGTAGAACTTCATGGTATAGTAAAGGACTATGTTCGCTGAGGGGAAGAAAAAACAGTATGCTTGCATATGATCTGAGTAATACAGCTATGTGTAAAATGTACAATTCCGAAAACATTCTGGAGTTTTAGTTACTTTATTATATGCACTGGGAAACCTGATTGAGTTGGTCATAGTCCCATTTGGCCTTTCTTTGAGAGAATTTGTTCCATGGAAGCTAGAAAATTGACTAATGATAGTGAGCTATCTGGTCCAACCCTTAAGTGAAGCTGAGATACATCTGGAGAGATGGTTGGTTTAGGAGCTCTGGATATCTCAGGTTTCTCTAGATTTGGTACTTCCATTTGGAAAGTTTAAACAAGATAAATGGATTGAGGATCTGACTAGTTCTGCTTCATGTGAATTTCCAGAGGTTTCTTACTGTTTCTAGCACAGGTTATAGAGAAACTCGTAATCCAAGTTTTGATGCAAGTAATTAGAGCATAATTTTGGAGTTCTTTTAAATTGAGGAAGTACTGAAATAAAACTTAATCTCATAATTCTAAAACCCTAAAAATGAACTCAAAAGTGAATAATAAGGTTGTAGGCTTTAGGTCTTGTGTACGAGAGTCTAAATATATCTTAACTAGGTAGGGAAACCTAGATATTACAGTAAAAAACTATAAGTAGTTTCAGAAATGGATACGGTGGATTGAAAGAAATCTGTATTGATCTTCAGTAGAAAGTCAAGTGATCAATTTCAGATTTCATTGTGGTGACAGATTTGTATCTGTGTTACATCTTCAGACAAGAGGCAGACAAAGGACAGTCAGCAAGAGGGGAAGAGGAGAATCAGTCTGCCTAATAAGAGGCTCTTTTATCTAATGCTTTCTTTTAAACACTTATGACTGGTTTTGTTGTGGTTTTTTTAATCGCTTTTGGAGGTTCTAAAAGTGAATACTGAATAAATCAAACCCTTACACAGAATTATTTTCTGAACACGGTAGTATGTATAAAGCTTTTACTCTTCTTGAATGTTATGACAAGCTCTGTATACCAACTCTGTGAGGATGTTTACATGTAACTTAATATACTACATAATATCCTAGCAACTAGAAATGCCTCCTGTATGTGTTGAAAGCAAATGTAGCTAGTTACACAGCTAGATTTATTTCTTACATAGCCTGTGTGCTAGATTTTAACTGTTAGCAATGTGTTTGATTTACAGGTTAAAAATGTCAGTGATGGTAAACATTTTTTTTCGTGTTTGCTTTTACTTAGGTTATACTTTCTAGAACGAACTAGTATGGGAAAACAGCTCATTTGTAGGTGGCCAAAAGACAGAATTCTACTTTAATTTTTGCAAATTCTTTAATGTTCCTGTTTTAAACTTATCAGAAGAGCCTTTTATACACCTGTTACTAAGACTAAGCACAATCAAAAGGTATTTAAAAGTATTGAAAGTTTACTCAAAGTTGTCAGCAGTAACTTTTCTCATTTTCATTTGGACTATATGTATTTGTCTTTTCATGTTTAAAACTATGGTGAATTTAATCTCCTTTATGTATTGTAATTAAAAACCTAAGATGTCCTCTTCATCGTATGTAGCTTGGCCTCCTTGCCTTGCCATTAATGCAGGAGAAGAGAAAACTAATATCTGTTACACAGTAATTTGATTTTAGGCTCAGTGAGCCCTAAATTATAATGAACATTTAAGGAATTATTCTAAAATGATGTTATTTGCATTTATATTGGAAGTGGTTTGGATTTTTTTGCAAAATGTTTGTGGTAGTCATCACTGTATAATTTTCTAGCATGATAAAAAAAACATTCTCAATTTTTTCAGTCACAGATGAAGAGCTACCCTGTTGGCATTTTTTCCCCCCCAGATTTCTGCATTTGTGTATCAATGAGAACAGACAGTTTAGAGTACTTCTAAGATATAAGGAATTTCTGGGAGGCATGTAATGTTTTTGTTTACTTGAATATTAACCCTCATCTCCCACTCTCAGTTGTTTTAAATATGTATTGTAGGTTAGTATAACCCAAAGTCAACAAATTGCTGTTACGCAGAAAGAGCTGTTAAGTGGAGAAGCTCTTGACACTTTGTTAGGTAATTCTTTAGCATAAGGCCTATCTTTTTCAAAGAAGCAATTTGATGGTTTGTTCTCGCTATTCTAAGGCTTCCTTAATTTTAAGGTCCAATTTGCCAAAGCCCAGTTTGGGCATCTGACTCCAACCCTGTTGCCATTTGACCATTTACCTCCTAAAAAAAAAAAGTTATTTTAGTTCTACACAGTAATCAGAAAAATGTTTGGTTGGTTTGTTGGGTTTTTTTGGAAATCAACTTTCAAAGTATGTGGTTTAGATTTTGCTATTTGGAGAATTCAGTGGAATCTGTATAATCTGATAGTTTGGACAAGATGGATTCGAAGTGCTAAGCAAACTTGCTAAGTTTGTGCAGAGTAACACAGAAATTCTCAAGATCCTTAAGTTAAAGCAATTTACTGTCTATTTAATCCGTTTTTTTCACAAAACTTGAATGTCAGCAGAGATTTTAAAATGCAAGGTTAAGTTATTTTGCAAAAATATTAGAGGACGACAGCAGAAATATTCTTTTCTTTTTTACCGTTGCCTACTACTGAGGCTAGAACCAACTAAACCCAACTTTATTAGGTCATAGATGTAAATACTCTGTTACTTCAAGTTTAAAATACGGGTTTGGTGTGATTGCCTCTTGGGCTGCCATTCTGGTTTTAGTGAACTAAGTTAGCAGAGCAATTTTCCAGGCAAAATAGGTGGAATATTGACTATTTCTAGTCTTGCAGCCAAAGATGCTCTTCTGGATTCAGTATTATTTTTACAAACACCCTTTTTTCATTGCTGTTCTCATACCTTGAGTTCGTATCTCCGACCATCTGAACCAGTTGTGTTGAGGTTCTAGATGCTTCATGATCTGTGCATTTAGTTTAACTCTTTGGAGGACCTTAAAGCAAAGGTAGGCTTGACAAAGAAATGCTTCATCATCATGGCTTTATTTTTGAAAGTATGTAAAAGTTACATATCTTTAAAAGTTATGAAAAGTAACAGGGTCTTGATAACAGAGGTGTAAAGGTAACACTCTATCTGATAAATATGAAGTGTCCTGTGTGAACACTGATAAACTTCCTTGTGGTCCCTCTTTCCCGTACATCCTTTCTATCTGTGATGTTGTGTGCCCCGTGAAAGAAATAGTATCGTGCCTGTTTTGTAGGAAGTCAGTCTGTTTTGTCATATTGGACAGTAAAGTGCTCTATATCCCTCATGTAGTTGTGGTTATTGTACTTTTGTGTCTTGTGCGGTACAAACAATTTTTCAGGAAGGAGGACCAGCAACTGAATCAGTTGAAAAAGCTGGGTAATTGTCACAGATATTCAGTTGAATTATCAAGTGTTATTTCATTGCTAAGTACCTGAAATAGAAATACATTAAAAAAAAAAAAGCCTTGGACAATTTCAAAGGTGCAGTCATAATTGGATGCAGTCTTTACCCCATTCTTTTTCAACTTCTGTCAGACTTACAAACAAGGCATACTACTATATCTACCAAATATCAGATATGGACATATCATATGTTTAATGTATGTAATTATTTTATCATATAAAGAAGTTCAACAACGGATAGCTGAAAACATTTCAACCTTGCAGTTGCAACCAATAGGAAGTGTTCTGTGCTGTTCCTGTTTAGTCTTTTTGTAGTACTAAAATCTTCTTATTCTTTCTTACAGTCTTCAATACAGTTTCTCCTGAGTGTGACTGACTATTCATTTGAAGTCATAGTATCTTTGGGTTTCAGATACAAGCAATTATAAAATATGTTGCAAGTAATGGTGTTCTGCAATATAAAGATTGTATTGACAAGTTTCTCATCACTGTTCTGCTTCCTAAAAAATATATATGGCAGATAAAAAAAATAATAATCCTCTTGTGCCATCCATATGTATACTCTGCTTGACCTGTATTTTATTGAAATGATGTATTTTTTGTGCTAATACAACTTCTTTTTCTTTTCTGTATGTTTGTGCTCTGTAAAAGTTAGGTGCAGTTGTAATGTTGTTGCAGTGTCGTAATATTTCTCATAATTTGGTTGACAATATTTGTTTAAATTAAAAAAAAAATCTTCTAAAAATTATCTGTAGTAGAATTCCAATGTTTCAATATGTCATGACTTTCTAGAGAAGTGTTTGGCTTTCTTGCCTTTCCTAACAAACCACCTTTGATAGATGAGTGACCATACATTTGGTGGTGAACTAGCTCATATAAGAATAGAAAATGTTAACATTAATCATCTAGGGGATGTATTTTTGAGGGACTGGATAGATGATTAAAGTGATAAACCCTGGGGAGAACTGAATATAGGGAAGTTAAGATATTCAGAGGTAATTGATAACTACTCAGTGGTCAAATCTGGAATTCAGCAGAAATATTCAAAAGTTTCCTCCTAATATTTTTAATTCCCATTTTTCTTCTATAAAATGTCCTGCTGTATCTTCTGAAGCACTGTTATCAACATATGCAGACTTGTTTTCATTATTTTGAGTGTATACCCTTATATTTACCTTTCTGTCATTGTGGCATGTGCATATACTGTATTTTCAGGAAAAAAAAACCCAAAACATTCTCAAAAGATATGTTAAATGCTAAGCTAAAAACACAAGCACTTAGACTTTAGGAAATGCAAATATTTTTATTGTTTATCTGGTATAAGAAATAGCCAAAATAGCTGTATTTTTACTGAGCTATAATTAACTTAAAGGTCTTATCAGCAGTAGAACACATTATGAGTTTAATTTTATTTAAAAATGAGCATTATCAGCAGCAGAAATAAATGCTTAAAATGAATAGGAGAGGAATTTACGGCTGTTCCAGAACTGTCCTAGAAACTTGTCATTCTTTTTTCTTTCTCTATCTGTAAATTATGTTTATATATTTTTCATACATTGATTTATATTATGCCTTCTTAAAAAGTTATAGTCAATGTTAATAGATGCTGTTACATTCATCGTCAAGTCTACACCATCTTTCACTTGATCTTTACATCTTTAAGATGTTGGGAGTGGCTTAAATCCAATGATCTGGATTTTTTTTTAAAAAAGAGTTGTTTCTCAAAGAAAAGGCAGCGTATAGATTTAGAAATCATTCCAAGAACTACATTTTAAAGAATGATATGAACAATTATGAAAGGATATTTAGAAGGGTAGTACTCAGACAACACTAGCAGTAGAGCTCACAAGGAGTATAGCCTAGATAATGCAGTTGTTTGTCTTAGAACAATGTGATAGATATCACAATATGTGTGATTTCCAAGTAAATGAAAATTTCTGTATAAAAACACAGGTTTGAATAGCAGAGGAAGGAATATGAAGAGATAACCCTTTCTGTAATCTCTACAATTAAAAAATTGTTTTGGCCACTATAGGATGAAGCTGTGCTGCATCATGAGAAATGTTTCTATTTCTTTGGCAAAGTCATGGGAGAATTTAATTGTTAGTTCTGGATTGCTGTCGGAATGAATTGCATAACCTTTCTTTTTAAAGTAAAGTTTCTTCATTCCTTGGCCATTTTGAGATATCTTTTTCCTTCTCTCGTACCAGATAAAGATGTGTGTGTGAGAGCTCCATCTCACTTCAGTTTTAGTTTTTAAAAATCCTGAATTAGCACAGATAAAGAGAAGACAGTATTTTGACTGAATCAATATTTAGAAGTTGTTCTTTCATTATAATACATGGTAAATTAAAGACAGCGGGTTTTAGTTAGGTTAAATAGTGCATTTTAGTTTATATTTGTTTTGCTTATGTAACATTTTGTCATGTTTACTTCACCAGTTTATTGCTTACCCTCTTCCTATTTCAGTCAGTTTAATCTCTACGTACTCCTAAGTGAATATTCTATACTATTTTTTTAGACCTCCCTCCCAAGCTAAATTAAGATGGAGGTGCAAAGTTGAGAAATAAAGGTGTTAAGTTCCTATGGGTAAGCTCAAATCTATTTCAGTGGCCTTCTCCAGGTAGGGTCTTTCATTTATGTGTTTTTTCATAAGAGTCTTGCTAGTTATTAGCCTTACTTGTAAACAGAAATATTTACCTGTGCTAACAGAATCAAATTCAATTAGATGGAGATACTGAATTTGGCAACTTAGGTAGTAAGAATTGCTATTAGCCTTACTTGTATTACTTTGTTGTGTTTAAATACCTGTTATGAAGTTTGACATACAGCCCTATTTATAGTATCACAGAATCACAGAGGTTGAGGTTGGAAGGGACCTCTGGAGGTCATCTTGTCCAACCCCCCTGCTCAGGCAGATCCACCTGGAGCCAGTTGCCCAGGACCATGATACTCAGATCACAGAATGAGGAAGGAACTGGAGCTCTTTGACAGTAGCTGGAGATAGTTTGGGAGGGTAATTCATGCAGGTTGTAGCCAGTGTTCTATCAATGCATAAAGGTAAAGGCTGTGGGCTGAGTAAGTTCTGGCAGTCAATAATTAGTCTCCATGTTGTGAGGTTCACTATCTTTGATTTAAAACTCACTCAGTGCTCAGCTGAAATGTTGGTTGTGTTTGGTTTTCTTTTCCCCAAGAAGTTAACATTGCAGAAGAGCATTCTTAGAGTTGTTTGTACTTTAACACTACTCGAGCTATTAAACTCTGCCGTGACTATTTTATAGGGTAGAACCCTAGCTCTTTTGATGTGTTAGTTATTACTGTAGTGGGAGTGAAAATTTCACCCAATTTGATGCTTGTGGCAGTTGAAAAATCAAACTAAATTGCTTTACGTACCCAATAGAATGAAATTGGAAGATGATCTCATTCTTAAATCTCCTGGTTTTATAGTTAGTCCTTTTTCTTTTCCATTATATTGAGGACCTAGGCATTGGAAGGTGTGCTTTTTCCTTTCAAAGTTGAAAGACTTTCACAAATTTAAGAAGCTCTTATATGCAATGTAACTTTTTATTCTGCTAAAGCATCTGTTTGCAGTTGGTAAACAAGAAGTTGCACAGTGTATTGTGAATTAGGCTTGCAGCCTCTAATTAACGTTTCTGTTATCTACCTGTTGGCATTCCCATGACAGATACTGAAAAAGGAAGCGCAGAAAAAATATGCAAGCTCTGGAACTCATTTTGTATATTGAGAAATTCATGTCATTGTAGTATCTGTGTTGGTGCACGGTGATGAGAGGGGTTGGATTAGCACATTTTTCTTGTTTGGTAGACAGAATTGAAGTGTGGTGCATTTTCTTGCAATGGTAAAACTTAATTTAAAACCCAATTTGAATCTTGAGATAATTATACCTGACTATTTTAATGCTGGTAGAGAAATTGAGATAGTTTAAATGCTAAGTTCAATATCAATATTTAAAGTTATTTTTCATTTTGCTTGGTATATCTACCTGCTTTGCACTATTGATCAGGGACAACACTGTAGTCCAGGTTTAAATTTCTATTGCAGTTGAGTATCTTAACAGGATATAACTTTATAGATGTGTTTTATTGAGCAGTGAGGTATGTATGCAAATTTTGTTTAACTTCTTTCCTGTAATCTTTTTGCTTTTAATAGGCACTGTGTTATGTAGCAAGTACTATGTTATATAGCAAAATATGTATCTATTTTTACAGATTTTAAATACTTCTTTTAAAATCTGTTCAAGCTTAGGTAAATTCTTTTTAGGTCACAATAAAATTTGGCCAGTTTTGAGTAAATGGAATACTGATGGACTTCCTTAGGAAACTGCTGTTAAGTAACAAATTTATTGAATCTATGTGCTTCTCTGTACAGAAGCACTTTTGTTGCTTTGATGACAGTATCTGAGCAGGTACAGAATGATAAGTATTCTGACTTTGCTCTTTAGAATTATTAATTTTTATTTTTATTTTATTTTATATTTTTATTGTAGAGCCCTTTTTCCAAGCCAAAGTTTTTTGGCAAAAACTTTGACTTGTGTAACGCTGACACAGTTTCAGCTATGATTCCAGTTGTAAGAGGGCTTGTCCAGCAGGACTTCTAATGGTGTCATCTACAGACTCCCCTGACAGTTTTCCATGGATGTTTTGAAGTCCTGGTTTAGTTAACATATCTAGATACTAATAGTGAGATGCCAGTGCTTTTTATTTTTGTTAAGCTTGTATTTGCTGCCATCAAAAGAATTACACTACTGATTGCATTGTGAGGGGAGGGTTTTTGAGCCTTTTGGAGGCTCTCAACCTTCATTTCAAATAGATATTGCTAGTATATATGTAAGATTAACACTTAAAATGTAATTTCATTAGATAAAAATGGAATAAAATAGGTGTATACAGTCTTCACTTATTTTTTTTATTTAAATTCAATTCAGTTTTTCCTAACATTTCTTCTTTATTTATGTAATAATGCCCAAAGGTGAGGTCCTAATGTGTTTATCATTATGCAAAGCACTTTTTACCCTTAATTTATAAATACTATGTATTTAGGGCATGGAACCTTAAAAAAGAAAGGTCACGCCTACTGACAAATCTGTCTTACTCCATATTTTAAAGCACCATTACGGTCATCACCAAAATCTTTTTCATAAATAGTACTAGAGTGCTAAGGACCCAATGATCCAGTGGACACTGGTATTTTATATTTTTCAGGAGCACAGTGGAGCTGAGCTGATCCTGCCAACTTCCTCTACGTTTTCTGGGACCATGAAAGAACTGGCAACCCTACCTTTTAACACTGACTTATTTTTAGCTCATTTCTGTAAACTATTCATCAAGTCCCAAGATCAGAGAATCATTTGTAATAATTTGTAAGACACTTTTAAGAAGGAGCTAAAATGACTAGAATTTCAGGCACTGAGAATTTTACTTGCTATTGTACTTGCATCAGTTTCACAAATATTTTTAATATTTGAATACTAGCAGAGGAGCATAAAGACTCAAGATTGAAAAATCAGTTATCGAACACATCTCCCTTTCAAAAGAATTGTTCACTTAAGGAAATTAATGTATTTTTCTGTACAAATATTGGCCTGAAATTGTAAATAAATATTGAAGTTATTTTATATTTTATGTATTTGGTGTTAATTTTATTGAAATACTTACCACAAGATAAGTGCCATTTTAAATATCTTAACATTTGTAACTGTGATTTAGCTCACCTTGTTTTGTAAGGTGCATGCAATTAAATTTTTCACACTTTATCTGACATTTTTGTTTTCATTAAGATTAACTCTGATTTTGCTCAACTGCATTTATAACCCATTCTTGTTTGACTAACGAGAACCTTTCATGTGCTTTCAGTAGGAGCTAGATTCTTATGCTTATGGCACCGCATTATTATTCTCTTGCACTGAGTATGGACTGCAACATCAATAAAGTCATGACTACTTTAACGTTGACGGTTTGGGATTTTACCAGGCAATGCTGGTCATTTTGTTGCAATTAAGATGAAAATATTTTTTTAAACAAAAACCATACATAAACTAATTTATGTTGGGTTTTTGAGATAATATGACCTGCTTATGTGAATAAATAGGAGTAAGAACAATAGTCTCTCCCCCCACCCACCCCTCACACCCCCATGTTCAAAATGTTGACCTAATGAAAGACAGTGGGATTTTACTTTGAGAGCCTGATTTTATGGAAGTGATATAGTATAGAGGATCTTCATGGTATTTTACTGATGACCAAGAAATAAGTTGCAAGTCAGAACAAATCCATTGTATGTGAAAACTCACTTGAATGATACCTTGGACCTATTTGTTGGTCTTTGTTTCTAAGTTTGATTTTGGACCGTGTGTAGTCTCGTTAGACTCATCTGTTTAGGTCCCATATTAATTAAATATTTTCTGTATAAGCAGCATGGAGAAAATGCTTATATGAATTCAGTGAGAAACGATGGTGCGTTTGTTGATATTTTTTGTTTGGTTTCACAGAGGATGTTAATGTATACTTGTGTGTAGTTTTAAGTGATAGCATGCTTTGTTTAGAATTTTGCACTTTCAATAATTATTGATAATATACCTTTTCCTTTACACTTATGCAACTTGCAGAACTTTTTCCAGTAAGCAGCCCTGCATACAGTCTCCCTCTTAGATGCAGATGCATGTGCTCTTTGTCTTGCATTCTCTTTCATACACACATGGATGCATGTACAGGATGGGATGCAGTTTTGATTTAGAGTTAGATTTATTATATTGAGCAGATATCTCCATATCTTTCATTTGATACAGAAATCTTTACTGTTGTAATGGCTTATTTTATGAACTTGCGTTCATTTTTTTCTCAAATAGTTAAATAAACAATAACATTCATTCATGTATTTGGCAATGATAAAGTCCAATGTAAAAGTAAAATCTTAGTTTTACTTACTCCTTTATTTTCCTGTTTTTAAATGACACAGGTACATAGAAAGAGATCATGAATCTTTCAATTCTCAGATTGTATTTTCTTATACATTTGCTTTATGTTCTTATTTAAAATATGCATATTTAGTATGTACTTATTTACAAAAGCACAAGTTAGTGTGTTTTATTCATGTGTAATTTTGATCCCCATTAGCTGACTTGTAATACTCTATAGATGTACTTCTAAAAGTAGTCTTCGGTAATTATAAAACCCGGTATGTTATTGGTTAATGCTTTCAGGATAATAGATAATTTTACTTGGCTATGAGGACACAGTTCTTGCATCAGAGTTTCCATTTTGAAAATTAGCTTACAAAAACAAGATGAAAAGGGACAAATCATACAATAAAAAGTAACATTTTAGTTAAAAGCATGTATCAAAACTATAGTCTGAACAATATTGGTTCTGCAGAATAAGCTGTATCCAATCCAGTCCAGCAATTAAATGATAGCAAAGCCCTCTTATTGTATGCGTAGTCTCAGATCACTTCAAAAATTAGGTTAAAAGTTTTAATCCTCTGGGGTAGATGCTGCATGCTTATTTATAAAGTGAATGGACTGTAGGTGCACAGCCATTTGAAGAAGCTTGCTATTAAGAGATTTTCATTGGAGACTTTTAGAAGCTGTTACACTGTTTAAAATAGGAAAACCATTTATTTCCTTTACAGGCAGAGAATGAAATACAAAAGTCTTTCTGGCAATATTAATATTGTATTCTTAACCTATTGTTGATTACATGCAATAACTGCTACTGTTTTATTAGATGGAAAATGTAGAAAATCACAGCATAAAGGGAGCGATGAAATCTTCCTATAGCCAAGGTCACATAGTGACAGTAGAACTGCTATAGAAGAGGGAGAACAGCTATAGAAGACCTGTGCAATATAATTTCTGCATATCTCTGAAGGAAGAGGAAGGCATAGTACTGATGATTTTGTAGAGTAGCTCTCCTTTCTGTTCCCTACCCACACACTGCCACTCTGTCCTTCTGAACCAAGCTATATTTTCTGTGTAGATTCCTTAATGTTGCTTAAGAACTTGCCAAATTCTAGCAGCAAACATAAGATTGAAGTATTTAAAGTCCCTACTTCACCTGCAGAGTTGCTAAGCAAGACTTGAAGTTTTGAAATTGAACTGAAGTTTACAAGAGGTCAAAAAAAATGGCAATAATTGGTCATTGCCATTTCAGAAACTCATATGTAGAAATTTTAAATAAACTTCGTGTTGATATTAAGGTTGCCTGGGTATCATGAAAGAAAACTTGCCAGAGGGCCTCTGTTCTGGCAGATGAGCCAGTACCTTGATTCATTACTTTTATGATACTGTATGGCTCAGTTTTTGCTAAGATTCCCCACTTTCACTTTTAAATCATCACTGTATGATCACTATGGTATTTGTTTTCTATTGGTTCTATAGTATAATGTGAAGAAGCCTTTTGCCTGTTACTATTGATAGTTTGACAATTACATATATCTCTCTTCTTTTTATGATGGTTGTTAGAAGTCATGGTCATTTGATAAGCAACAAGAGAGAAGATCAGTGCATCAATGGTGAAGGATTCGACAGAGATAAATAAATTCAGGAAATTCAAAAGTTTAACTTCTGAGCCCAATGCAGTACAAGCTTTACATTTCTGTAAGTGTAATTGAGAAAAAATTACAGCACCAAAATATTCTGTATATGGTTTCTGAGTAATGGATCCAATTTTCATTAATTATACTTGAGATTTAAATTAAATTTTATTGTGAGAAATTTTCCATATGTTTCACTGGAAATACTGAATAGATTTATACTAATTTGGTATTCTGGAGTGGTGACAGAGGTCTGAAAGTGTCCTACCTTCTCTGGCTGATTCATCCTGCTTTGATCAGTTAAATCTTTGGTATGTTGAAGTTACACTTCGCTTTGCCTTGGCCAGTGATAATTACTGAGAGTTTATTTAGACTTGATAGCACTATGCTAATGGATCTCTGTTTGGAAGCTCTGTTATTAACTAGTGCAGTAAAGCCATGTTAAAATGTATTTTAATACTAAAGGCCTAATTAATAAACACATTATTTCTCGTTTTGTGGAAAGTTACCTGGTAACTCGAATGTTAGCATTTTTATCTAGGTAGATCATTCTGTCTTACCTTTCCATCTTTGGCCTTTTAGGGAAAATACTTGTTTTAGGTGCTTGAATCATCATACAGTTTGAGCTAAATTACCCCAGTGTCTGCTCTGGTATTTACAGAAATGAAGATGTGGGTTGGAACAACCTTGTCTTAATCACAGCAATATAACATGGAAGTGGTAGTCAGATAAACAAAACAGGGATAGGATTTCTGAGACTTAATTTTAAAATTTTATCTAGGTTTATCTAGGATTAACCATCAGACTTGCACTTGATCCATTCCCTCTGAATTCTCATGTACTAGCTAGAATACTTTTACTGTCTACCCAGTAGTTGTTAACTGTTGTCTTGGATCTTGCTGCAGTCATCTAATCCTGTATAAAAACAAGACTGCAATTACCACTTGGGGCTATTCATTAAATAGCCTAAATAACTTCTGAAGCAGGAGTTATTAGAGAAGTGATATAGGATCATCATTATAAAATGAACTATCTTAGGTTTTTGAACACAAAAATTTTGTGACTTCTACTGTTTACTTCTTGTTTGTTGCTATCTTAAGTGGTGACAAACCTAACAGCTCTTCCCTGTTGAGTTATTGTGTGCCTTTTGCTTAACTCCAGGAAGAAAAAAAAACCAAAACAAAACTAAGCTTTCCTGCGCTTCTTTCCATCCAAATATGACTATATGAAAATGGTCATCATGTGTCAAGTCTGGTTTATTTTAGTTTTGAGTCTGTGATGTGTAGTTAGCAGGAGTGAATTATGTGTGGATTTTTTTAATGAGGCTCCATTTTGTCTGCCACACTTGGTCAGTTGCTTGACACTTGTGGGGAAAAAAAATTACTAAAGAGATAAGTAGCTTAAAACCATTCCAAAGGGATTGGATGCTAGGCCAGTGACCTTGAATTTGACTCTCTATATAGTGTAAAGTCGGTGTAGAGAGTTGTGTCATCAGGGTAACATGCTTATAGTTACTTGCACTTGTGTAAAGATAGACTTCTGCATTTCATAATAAATAATCGGTTACCTGGATTTAGTAAATTGCAGTAACACGTATGATGGTTTTAAGTGTGTGAAATGCTGTGGATTAGTGCGTGGTGTGACCTTAGAGGTGAAAGCAGGACTCTTGAGAATTTTATAGTTGCTCTTAACTCCTCCTGAGTGTAAATGTTCTTGTCCTTCTAACTAGGGTGTCCATGGATATGTCACTCGCACCACAAGTTTACATTTAATTTGTTAAAACTGCTGCCTCCTTTTTTTATAACAGAGAATGTGTTTTCCCCAATTAAGCTTCATTATCTGGCCATAATGAAATTATTCTGGTTTGTTGTTTTGGAAGAACTACTGTTTTTCTATTGCAAAGTGTGAAACATTAGATGTGCGGGAACACTAGATGGCCAGGTAATACAATATTTAGCCAAATTTTCACAGGGCAATTAGCTTCTGAGTGTCTTTAGAACAATCTGAATAAGAATTATTTCCAACCTCATTTCATATGAATATGGTTTTCCTATTGAACTATCAGGAGGCTTGATAAAAGCTCATTGGCAGTATACGTTCATATATCTAAGTGTTTATAATTTACATATTGCATACCTCATCGAGGAAGGGTTTCAGGCATGATTTCAAGCTGCATAAAACAGAACTTACATTAAACAAAATACTGGCTTTGATGATAAGTCTCTCTAGCACTTGAATAAAGGTGCCTTGAAGCACCTCTATGACTATTATGCATCAGAAGTGTATCAACTAATACAATACCTGTGTCTTCAAAATCTTGTACAGTTAAAATTTAATATTATTCTTGCCTCATAAATTAGTTCAATGTTGAACAAATCTGTTTTACAGGTGTATTTTTCTGAGATTTTTTAAAATTTTTGCTTTCAAAATTAAAATAAGTTATTGCTGCTTACAAATGAAAAAACTCATTCAAAATGCTATGTTTTTATTTCCCGAATTAGCTAGTATTGACAAGGTTGTCCTTCAGAGGGTTGTAGTACAGCATTTAATTAACAACTCTAGTTTCCTTTAATAGCCTCTGTAACAAGATCATAATTATCTTGCATATAATCATTGGCTGATACACTTAGCAGCCCATCTATGATTCATTCTTTGCAATTACTCACACTTTGTAGCCTTGAGACATAAAGAACTCCATGCTTTTATTGACAATTAAGTATTGTTAATGGTTAAAGGTATTCTAATTTTTCCCATTCTACTTTGACAATGTCATTGAACCTGGTTAGGAGTGGCATCTTCTAGGCTGCGTGAGCGTTCAGTCTCAAATAACCAAATGGTTATTTGGTACTTGAGCTTTCCCTTGGTTGTCCAAATTAATAACAAGCAGTTGGACGTTGTACGTGGGTACCAAATTGTGGTAATTGGAAAGTTATCTAAATGCCAGATAAACCAATTAAGAAGATATGACTACTTTTCAGTTTAGAGAAACTATTTTGGGTAACATTTAATAATATATAATAATGACGTCTTCAGAGCGTTAGCAGTATGAGCTATTTCAGCTTGAACTGCAACAAGATCAGCTCTTAACTACTAATGATAGACTAATGATAGTCCAAATTCACAATGTAATAGAATATTGAACTTGTTTTTAGTGGGCAGAGGTTGACAGTTTCTTCTTACTTCTTGTGGCTAATAGACAATAATAGAAGAGCAAGAACTCTCCAAGCCTTCTGTTTTATTGTGAGGTATGTGCAGTAAAGTTGTAAATAAAAATACGCAAAGCCAAAGGTATCCTATGCTAAGTAATATGCAACCATTGAAAGCTGAAACCACCACAGTTTAAATTTTGGTAAAACAGCAGCATGATTTTTATTTTAGATTAGCAGTGTTTATGTGCTTTTAGTTCTAATACCTTCTTGTTGATTGCAGTAAATTAACATATTTGACATTTCCTTGTGTAATGGAATAATTTTAAAGTATTTTGGAAATATTTTTTTTCTCATATGAACTTTGCTTATTTTAATATGTTGGAAAAAGTCCGGTGGTCCCTTTGAATAGGGTAAGGTATATTGAGAAATACGCTATCTTACTCTTTGATGAAACCAGTGTGTTTCTATAATAATTTTGTCTATTACCTTTTTCAGATATAACAAATCAGTATGAATTACCAATATATCAAAACAAGAATATTGCAATAACAAGTCAAAATAGAATTTTTTTGAACTAAAATGATGGCTTCTTACCTGTTTAGAAATGTACAAGCATGAGTAATAAATGTATTTTGCATGCTTTCTAGTGGTAGTATGCGTTCTTACTAATGAAATTTCTGAAATGTAATAAAATATATTTTAGCTCATCACATTTCTACCATCTTCCAGGCTTATTATCATTATCTCCTGTGTTGAAATATTTCATTTTTACTAATGTTAAGCTTGAGATAGTTGAAGTTGTCTAAACACTGATGTACTTTTGATAAAGTCCATATATTCAGCTTTTGTTAAAATCAATTTTTAAAAATTTATTAAACTTCTCTACCATTAAGGAAAGCTGAATGTCAGTTGCCAGCAATTGAAACTATAAAATTTTCAGGTATCTGAGTGGGATGTATCTTTGAAACTTTAAACAAGAAAGTCTAATAGTCTTCCCCTAATCTCCTCACCTTAACAGCACTCTCCAGTCAAAACCTCACTAAATAAAAGGCTCTTCCCAGCATTCCCCAAACAGGGTGGCTTCCAAGGCTTATTGTCATGAGTTGTAGACAGTTTCTTATATGTTCAGTAGCATATAAGTAGCCACTAGCTGTCACTAGGGGAAAAAAAAAAAAACAACAAAACACCCCCCCCCCCCCCCAACTGTTTCTGGATCCTCATGTTAAAAACAGCAGCGTTTTTATACGGCCATGATGTGTTTGTGCTTCTTAGAGCTTGTTCATTTCCCAAACCCTGTAGTCTGTGTAGTGATATGCTAAGTTCAGTGGAGTTCTAGTTCTGATTTGTGACCTTTTTACAGTTTTTTTTTGTTTTAATCTTAGTTGTGAATTTCAAAGGGATGCAGTACTTACTTTGGATAGACTTTGCCAAGCAGTCACTATTTTACTGAGAGGCATTTAGCCTCTCTTTTGGGGGGGGAGGGGGGAGTTTTTGGAGCAGCAGAGGAGTACTATGTCACCAAGTCCTGACTTAGACAAGGATCTCCTTATGAGACTTTAAAGTTCTTACTATTGCCACCCTGACAATCTGTATCTCAACTTGGATTTGAGGCTGGGCAGCGTCTCTGTTTACTTTATAGTTGCATCTGCCTCAGTTACATTTTGGTTTATTTTCTGCATTGTGCATGCTTGCACGCACTTTCTCTCTCTGAAATATGTTATGGAGTACAATTGTTCTGTCCCAAAGCAGGAGATGAAAGCTTTGTGGTCTAACAATGAATAGAGGTAATAAATATTGCAAAGTTCAGTCTTGTATAAGCATATGATATGTACTTTATGGATGTACATTAGTTCTTGATTTTGTTATTGGAATAACTTTTAAACTGAAATACAAGCCCTTCTTACTGTGAAAAGCAACTGTTGTATGATTGGCATGTTGTAGTAGAACAAAATACAACTTTTATTTTAGTTTGTCTTCAACTGAATATCTCATTTGCCAGTATTTAGAATGTATTATTGTGGAGGAGAATGAGAGTGTTAGTGTTTGCTTTCCTCCAGATCTTCAATATACGATGTAATGACAAAAGGCTTAAAAATATATAATCACTAGTATTTCTGACTCGATACAGAAGACTACAATGCAATGTAATACTAAAGGGAAAATTGTTATTAACATATCTTTAAAAGCATATTTTTGCAACGCTATTATAAATCTAGTTCCACAACATGCAGTGTCTTAATGAGGATGCCTTGTCATATTAGATTGGAAAAATAAAACTGCCTGTTAAATAAATTATTGTCAAGTCATAGGGTTTGTTTTCTAAGGCAGATTACAAATGAACGTGCTGGTTGTGTGTTTTGGATTCTGGAAGATTAGGGTAGTTGTTTTTCATGTAACTTTACTTTTTGCTTTCAAAACACTGAGCAGGTGTTTGAAGACTCGCTTCTACTGTACAAGTTTCTGCTTTTAACGAAAGATAACTAAATTGTCTAATTCAGTTGTAGTTAATTGTACAATTTAGACAATTTTGTAATTAAACAAACTACATTGTCTAACTTAGACAATTTAGTTTAAAAGGTTTACTGAAATGCCTTTCCAAAAGCATATGAAATTGCATGCATATGTGTGTGTTTATATGTATATATATAAAAAGTAGGAGTTCCTTTACAAACTAAATGCTTTTGAATATTTTCCCATTTGTGCCTACAGAATTTTGGCTGACTTTATTCACAAAGTAAAACATTTTCTGTTCAGTGACATTTTAGTTATGAAGAACTTAAGTGCTGCAAATAACTCCACAATAATTTTTCTCCCTTTTTCTGTTTTCTATTCACATCTGTAAGAGCAGCCAGACTAAATAATTTGTATTGTATGTGGACCTTGTCTTCTATAAATTATTTTCTTCTGTTTCAGTTTTAGTAGTTGAGAAACAGGAAATACTGCACAACTCTTCTTTATTAGTGAAGTAGAAAGCAAACATGGGAAGAAAATCAGCATGATTAAAAAATGTTTGAAATACACTTGTCTTTTATACTGAGCGGTACTTCCTTTAAAAAAAAATGAAGCGAATGCACTTGAACTGCCACTACTGCATGACTGTGAATATTTGCATGCTATTCTTTACTAAATTTCAGTTCAGCAATCTAACTCTCAGGGAGAAATGCTTTGGATGTGAAGTCATTAATGCAATACTGATGTTAAGGCTGCCAGTTCTGTTTTGATAGGTTAATTAACCTAAGTTTGTGAGTTTGAGTATGCTTATTGAGCATAGTTCTAAAAAAATAGCAGTTACACACAACATCCTGCTACTTTCTTCCTTTCGAGTTCTTGATCTGATTCTTCCTTCTGTTCTTCATGACCAATGTATGTTCTTCAAGAATGAACAATGTATGTTCGTGTCCCCTGTCTTATCTTACTTTTTTTTCTGGGTGCACCAGATTCTTAGTGTGAATTTTAGAATTAAAAAAAAAAAAAAAGAAATCCTCAGTGTAGATACTGATCCTTTATAGAGGTAGAACTTCTTTAAGTGTGCTACTGTGAAGGTGTCCTCAAATTTAGGAAGGATTTCTGCTGCTTGTTTTGTTCAGAATCTTTTTTTAATGTTAAAAACCCCTTGCCCCCCATTGCACCTAAATACCATATACTGGAGTAGAAACAACTCCAAAGTAATTCTTAAGATGAAAATTTTAGGAGTGAAATAATAAAAAGGACTGTAGACTGTATATCTTTGCTTCTTTTCAAATTTTTCTCTTCGTTTTAGATAAATATTGCCAAAGAGATGAGCAGTCATCTGTTTTCAAATACCTGATGCCAATTACAAAAATAACGATACATTCACTTCTGCAAAACCACGCTTAGTATGGGAAAACTAAATCAAATGAAATCGCCTTTTAAATATTTTTAGATTTCACATGTGCTGTGATATATTACAAAGTAGTATTTCATGCTGTGAAAGTATATGATAAAATAGGGGATACATGACCAATAAAGCATATCCACTCATTTGTATAACAATAGGAAGTATGGCAGTATACCGAAATTGTCAGAGAATATAATCATTCTGATTATACGAGTGTATCTATTTTTTTTTCCTATGTACTCTTTTTAAGATATAAGGAATAGATTTTTTAAAAAAATTTTTATGGAAATTTTCTTCCAATAAAAATAAGACCTTCAGTCTCTTGTAAAATGATGGAATGGATATATAACCTTACAACCTTTAGAAGAAAATTCTGTTTGTGGCTATGTGTAGAAGAGAGAGGAACTTCAGGGAAAAAGTTGAAAATAGTTGTATTATTGCAATAGAATATATAAATTGGTTCTTTTTCATGACATTCTAGCTTGTTCATTGGAGCAACAGATGTAATTTCTCTACAGAAATATTTTTCCTGTTATCTGTTAGATCATATTAATTGTATTGGGAATAAATAGATGAGTACCCAAATGTTTTAATTCCGCTCTAAAAAATGGAGTAGGTGTAGTAAGGTGGTGTTTGTATTTGTTTAAATGCGTATTTGGTTCACTGAAAGACTTGCATTCCTCAATACTTTCACCTCAAATTTATATCCATTTTAGTATTGAAGAAAAAATGTGAGAAAAATGTTGCAACCCCAGACATTTACTGTTATCTTTCCTGAATCTTTTGTCATCAAATTTCTCCAAAACAACTATATTAAATGGGATCTGAAACAAGTTTAAATATAATATTTTGATCTTTTCTTAAAAGTAAATTTATTGTTATAATGAATAACCATTTTTGACATCGTACATCAATTTCATGCTTTCAGTAAACTATTTGGCACTGGATAGTCGATGTTCAATTACAAACTATAATCACACTTCTAAATAAACACTTAGATGGGGAGTTGCACTTTATGATACATGTGAAGTTTAAATTATGATATTCGCAGAATTAGGAAGACAGTCCTGCAGTGTCAAAATATAAAACCAGGCAAGGTAACTAGACATCCATCTCCATCAACTCCATCAAGTCATTTTAAATGAAAGGTAAATCTGCATTAAAAATATTAGGAATATTTTTAAAACTTTCTGGAGAGAAAGTCTAGATATGAGCATTTCTGCATTAAGCTTGAGTATTATGTATATTCAATGGGTTTACAGAATGCCTAATGTAAAGGGTGAAGCAAACTATGGATCTCATGATCATAGTAATTATTTTTAATTTTTTACTGAATGTAGAGAAGGTACTGGTAGTAATACTGATCTATTAATACTTTTTCTACCAAGAGAAAAGATTTTTCTTCCTACAAAAAATAAGGAAAATAAACTTTTTCAGCTGATTTACTGAACTTGTAGAATGAATAAATACATATATATTGTATACATTCACACCTAACCTAAATTATTCTGTATGTGCCATCATACCTAAAAAGAAAATGTGCATGTTATTTGCAACTTTTGAGAAGGCTTTTGTCTTTACTGTCAAAACCAGAACTGTCCAAAAGCTGCTGTTGGAAAGTGAAGAAATCCCCAGCCCGTAGAACTTGATCTGTTCCTTTAAATGCAGCAATCTACATGGTTTCACTTTACCTACATGCTTTGCTAAAAAATAAGTAAAGCTGCATCATTTTATCTGTTTTCTTGATATATGAATTATTATGAGTTTTCTGAATATTTTCCTTGTCTCATGACTAGCTCAATTTCTATTGCAGTTACAGCAGTGGCATTTTTCTATGGATTTAATGCTTGGACAATTGCCACCTCTTTCAAAGTTTTGAAATTTGAAGAAGCATCTGATAAAGCTACTGATTGCATATTTGAAAAGAAGATTTACAGAATCAGAAAATATACACATATATATGTACACAAGTTTGTGACTCACTTTTGGAAGAGATCTTTTTTCTGCTTTTTAACTCTTGTATTGTTTTCATGGAGACTATTTGGATTTGTTAGATTCTAAAATGCAGCCTGTGCTTTTATTCATGTCTAGTTGGAACATAACTACCACTGAGAAGACAACTCTTGATGTTAATGTTCTATAGCTCTTAAATTGTTCCCCTTAAAGATTTGATTGTTTATGTAGTAACCGTTAGTATACAGTGCTTTTCTTCATTAACCGAAGAACTTAACTTCGAAACAAGAAAATCTCAGTAATTTACTTTCCTGCAAAATTGTATTAGAATTATTTTTAACAACCACTTCATTTTTTTGTGCCTACATATTGCAAAAATAAACTAAAATCAAAAGTCTTACTACCAAATCAAAGGTTCCAAAGCACATAGTTAAAGCCCTATAAGTAGCAGTATTCTTTAGGATAAGTGTAGTGTTTAATTGTTACATAAGATTCAAGATCGCAGATATAAATCTAAACATTGTAATTTCTGTTTCCCAGTTTTGTCAGGAATATTTTGTAGGGCTTCTGCTTTTAAAGTATCATCTTCCATTGTGGAATCTAATTTTACCTTTAAGTCCTCCTATAGAAGCTCTGTTAAAACTTTTGTTTCAATTTCTCTTCATTTTCTTTAATACATTAATCTTCTACATCACTTTTGTAGTGGATGAACAATTAGTAAGATGAACAAATCAAAGGCCTTTGGTGGTGTTCATCTAGTTCAAGAATGCATTGGAAGTTAAAAAGTCTTCATTTCTCTTTAGCAAGAATATTGTAGGTGTAGTGGTTAAAAACAAAGGTGGCATGTTTTTTTCCAGAGAACTGAATACAGCATTAGAGTTTTTCTGGTATTCACTAGTTTTCAAAATGAGCTGCAAAGCATATTAGTCCTCCGTACATTCCTAAAAACTTTAGCTTTTTTTAGACTTGAGAGAACTAGTTCAAATCGGATATGCTTGTTAGAGAAGAGACAGCGTATGAGGTCTTGTAGTCATTACATAGGCAAAAAAAGCAGATACTTCAGTTTCAGAAATCTGCAGAGCAGTGACATGGCATTCCATTCAATTTTTTACCAGATATCACAGACTGGAAATGTGAGCTTTGGCTGATACTGCTGGGAAGGAGAGTGCGGCAGGCAGCTGTAATTCCCATCCTGTAAAGGTACTGATACTTAAAGTCTCTGTAGTCCAAATTGGTACACAAAAATACTAAAATGTTGAATTTGGACCTTAGATCTATTTTCAAAGTTCATTTTCTGCCAACCATTCCTAGATGTTCTGTGGATACATTTACAATTTTTTGCTTTTTAGATGTGAGTAAGGAGAAGATGCTTTGGAGTTGCTTGCAGGTTGCTTCCTGAAATACTGTCTTACAATAAGCAGACAACGCTGTGTGGAATGCAGTTCTAGTGTTTTCCTAGGGTTTGGCTTGAACAACAGATTACTGAATCAATGATATCCAATTGATTTCAATCAGGCCAAAGTTTTATTCCATGTACTTGTAAGTTTGGTTGCTCCAAATCAAGTTAACTCTCCTCATTGATTTTTGTGCCTCAGAAAAATGTAGCTCAATTTTGAGTCTTACTTATTGTTAAAAAAAGAGATTTTGTAGTTTTAGAGTGATTCTTAACAGTGTGATGTTGCTGAAAGATATTTCAGCACAGGGCGAGCTGCAGACGGTTGTTCCAGTACATTCATTGACCGTATTTTGGTAGCATCAGGTTTGTCTGCAGTACTATAACAATTACAATTATGCTTCCTACAGGGAAGAATCATAGCAAAAAGTAAATTTATTTGTGGAATAAGATTTTTTTTTTTTGTGGTATACTCTTAAGGAATCATAAAGCCTAGAGAGTAACTGAACATTAACATGACTCCATCTACTGTAAAACCCATTCCGTTTTATATATTTTCAGGGAGTATGGAGTGGCACAGGAAGGAAATGGCATATCGCTGGAAAGTTGCTCTAATTCAGCACAGGATTCTTGTGAGAAATTCCTTCTAATATTACATCATCCTATTCTGTTTTTCACAGTTTACAGTCTAATTTCTTCATTTTTTTGTGCCGCTTTTGTTCATATCAGTAACCACGTTAAAAGAAATTTAGCAGATTAAATAGACTTTCATCAGTGTTAGCAGTGCAAATCTGATAGCATGACAATTTAGTACTATATACTTTGTCATACTGCATTATGTGAGGGCTTATGGGTTCGGTAATAAAATTATTTTTCCTTTTTAATAAGGTTTGCTATTTTTTAAGAATACATTTCACTGACTAACATGAGATTTAACAAATAAAAATAAGTCTCATCTGCTTCCACTCCAATTAATGTTTCTGACAATAATACAAGTAGCAGTTCAGTAGAGGAAAAAAATAGTTCCCTTGCAAAAAACAAGAAAAGGAGTGAAAAAAGGCAATTCAATAGTTACTTCAATTATACGGCAAGATTTTTTCCTTCAATTCTGTTTTCTTTTGCCTGCACTTACTACCTTTGTCTAATTTATGATTGCTTATCAAACTTCGTTTGTAGCTTGAAGGAAAGTTCTTTTTCCTGTTCTTTAATGTCAAAGGAGAGCCTGAAAGACTTTTTTATTTTTATAGGTACTGACTTAAGGTCAGCAGTGACACTAACAAAACATGTATTTTCAGGTATAATAGCAAACTCATTCTGTAAAACTACCCAAAGTGTGAAAAATTATTAAGATTAGGTTTTCATCGTAGATTTAGGAAAATGTATACATAACATGAAGAATATCTTTTAATTAAGGAACTGTTTTATACCGCTGTTTTTTTCTTTACGTAGTTGGCATTTGTAGATGATTTCATGCTCATCTTAATCAATGAAAACTATGGCCAGCTTATAACCTTTTTTTGAACTATCTCTGCGGATTCATAAATGTAATGTCAGATGGAACGTATCGGTGCATTTTTTTCTCCTATCCGCAATCCCCAGAAATAGTGTTTTTCTGTATGTGATTTTGTTTGGCAAACATAAGCCTGTATTTTTTTTCTGTATTTTTAATGCATTTGTACAAAACAATCCTGTAAGCCTAATTGGCTACATGGTGTATACCAATATTGAGTTAATCCTATCTTCCTTTTCTTTGAAGCTCATCTATTCCAACTTTTGTTCTATTAGTGATTTCCCCTTGTTAAAACTGTATGACTCTACTGTTTCTTACTCCCTCTCTCTGTTCTTCTTCCTGAACGACACATGTATGCAATTTGTTCACACTCATTTCAGTTACTGAATATGGCTCTCTAGTCATGATCAACTACAAGAAACTGTTATCCATTTGTGACTTTGTCTTCAAATATCTCATATTATTTGGTAGATTGCCTGCCATCATCTCATTTCAGTCTGTGTACCAGAGATTTACTTCCTAAAATTCTTCATTTACTTGAAACAAGTGGTCTTACACACGGATTTGGTCAGGATTGTGTTTTTTGTTCCTTCCAATGACTCACACACCTAGTTTTCCTGTCCCTGATTCCTAGGATATCTTGTCTTGACTGTGCTCATCTTCTTATAGATACTCTAGTTGGAACTTGAATAATTTTAAAGCCGATCTCAGTTCTCTTCACAGACACTTCCTTCTTACGCATTTTTGGCTACTGCAGATAACCTACCCTTTCTTTTCAAGACTGTAATTTGTGTGTCAAATTGCGTAGCCAATCTATGAAATTTCAGATTGCATGTGTCTAAACTTTGCTGTTTGTTTGTAAAAACCTTCAAATGCTTATTCTTCTTTACAGGTTACCAGAGCCTTATCTAGGTCCTTAACTTTTGTTTCTTCAAAAAGGTACTTCCAAAGTCATTTTACTAAGATCTTTCTCTGATCACACCACTTCAATTTCATTGCTTTGTAATTCTATATCATGTCAAATGCAAAATGTTTTTCCTGCTCATCAGAGTTTTCTATACGTGAACTCCTTTTCCTGGAAAGAATTTTACCATGTTGGACTTGCAGCCTTTGTTAATAACTATAATTGCCTCAAACTATGTGTGATCCCTTGCACGAAGAAAGCTCTTCTTAAGACCATTCGAGCTTTTATATTTTTTTCCAAACCTATTCATAGAATCTGTCTTGATTGTGAAATTATAAATGCCAAGGATTATAGCTGGACAGATGCTGTACCTTATGAATTATGAGTTAATACCACTTTCCCTTTCCTGATTTTAAAGTGTAAACCACACAAATATAAAAACAAAATGAGATTGAAATATCCGAATAGTTTGTTTCATTAAGTGTATGCGTTCACTTTTTCTCTAAACATTGATACTTTTCTCCTACTGCTTTAAACACCTTGTTCCATCTCTTTTCTGCTAGAGTATAGGTCAATGTGTTTCCATTAGTATCTGAGGTTCAGTTGTGAAGAAAGTGACAGGGAAGAGGAAAGAATCTTGATATGAATATGAGCAGCGAATTATAAAATCAACTTTAAGCTAGAATAAACTTCTTAAACTCATCAGTAAAACTGAAGGATGAAATTATGAGTGCAGAGAGATACTTTTTTTTGTGCCATTTGCATAATTTTTGTCCTGTTGCTCTAATTGTGTAGAAGATTCAATAATAAGGATTACTTAGTGTATGTACTTTAAATATCATTATATTGTAGTTATGTAATAGAATGCTTAAGTGCACAGAAAACAGGTGATATTCTGTCTTTCTAAGGTATTACTGATCACATACAAGAAGTATGCTACTCTTCTGAAAGCTATGCTTTGTGGACTTCTGTTGAGTTTTGTGAGTTAATAACTGCCATGTAATTAAATTGGAAAAATGGCTGTTCAGCACATAAAATCAGATACTTACTCTTCTTCTCTATAATAGATGAAAATTCTTATTCAAATGTTTTAGTTCTATGTTTAGTGTATTAGTCATGTTAAGAATGAAGGTATCTTTTACATTTGTAAGTAAAATACTTCAGGTTTAGTGCAGAAATACATTTATATCTGAATATCGGGTATATACAAACAGTTTCTATTCTATATTTTCATACATTACAATTTAGTTTGCAAGGTCATGGTATTTAGAATACATTTCTAGAAATGTACAAACTTTGAGTTTTCATAGTGTTGAAGAAGTGTTTCAATATACAGTAACCTCTTTTTCCTTCTGCTATGTGCTTATAATAGTTATTTTATGCTGATTTAATGTCTTCCTTGAGAATACTTTCAAGGACATCTTTGATTAGATTGATCAGACTTAATGAATATGTATATGTATTGGACTAAATTGTAGGTTGTATTTAAAAATAAACTGTCCTGTGTGTATCATATTATAGTAGATTGCAGTGAAAGAATGGGGCCATCCATTCTAAATGTGAGATTAAGTAACTTCAGCTTAACTCCATTTAAAACTACTGTAAAAATAAACCCTATAATTCAGAAATTAAATAATTCATTCTGAAATTTGAAATTAACCTATGTGTTACTTAGAGATACACTTTTTTTTTGGCCTTTTTTTTCTTTCAATGCCAGTTAAAAGTTGAAAGCTCTGTATGGTTAAAAGATGAACTTTTAGATTAAACAGGCCTGGACATTAGGGCACAGATGTTTTTAATATGAGTTAAATAAAATGTGTCTATGTCTGCTCTGTCAACTTGTTGCTAGTTGATAGGCTATTTAGAGTTTTTATTGAAATGAGGGGAAGGTACACATGGAAATGTCTTAGAAGGAACATTCTGCTTTTAGGCAGTACCTTAGTAACTTAGAGACTTTTCTAACAGTCTGTCTGGTACAGATCTTATACTGGCACAGTATAAGATGCTAATCATATGTGTTTAACTGACAATCATTGTAGTTTAACTGAAAGAGCTCTTCTTCCTTTCTAATGCCTTTGTTCATCCCACTTCAAAATATTTGAAGTACTATGGGAGCACTATAGTGACAGATGGCAGTGTGAAACGACTTTATCAGATTTCCATAGAGGCTCTGTTTTTTGAAATTTGCTTTCTACCTGTCATTCCTGAAAACCAAGTATGACTTCAAAGACTCAATCATTAAAAAAAAAAAAAAGTTCCCTAGCCCAAATTAAGTCGCATTACATGAATTATGGATAAATTAATTATAAAGGGTACTTTTTTAACAAATTATGCTCTGAGCAATATTTCTGCAACTTTCAATAAGGCTTAATTTGTTGATATTTATTGAGCAAGTCTATTCAGGATGAACAGGCTAGAATGGTTTCTCAGCTGTGTTATTACTTCAGGACTGACAGAAATAAAGAGTAAGAAAAATTCTGTCTATTAAATCACTTGCTTAAGATCCAGAACACAGAAATCAGACTCGCTTTGTGGAGATTAAGGTTTTACGCCAGCATGAAGTCTCACTGTGAGTATAGTTTAAGCAGACAGTAAAACTTGAAATGGAAAGTGAAGATGCCAGTTGATCAAGAACAATTCTATAGTTGTGAAATGCTGTAATATATAAAAATTATAAACATTTTGTATTGATAAATCCTTTTAGTAGTTTATTATTATTTTATGCAATAAAACATTATTGAATTTCTTTTAGTTATTTTAATAGTGATTGCCACTTGTGAAGGTAGCTTCACTTCCATTTCAGATCACTACAAAAATGATAATGTAAACAGATTGAGAGGATGTTTCACCAAATATTAGTGAACTGAGATTTTTACAATAAGCATTCATGAAATAACAGAAATATTAATAATGTCTGTTTAGTTTTATTTCATCGTCCTATCCAAAGCTACATAAACCATTCAAACAGTTAAAAAATAGTGTTGTATTCATTTTATAAAAATCACATCCTAAGGATAATGCTTGTTCTGTAGGAATTTTAACAGCAGTGAACATGTTTGCTTAGATTATGGAGTTTACAGATTCTTTATTGTAGCTAAGGTAATCAATGCAGCAGGACCATAAAGAATGAACCAATATGACCCAAAGAAACTTACGCGTGTGTGTGTGAGAATGAGAAAATTAATTGGCAAATAAGTATGTTGACTACAGGAAAATGCTTTTGGAGGAGTTGGCAACATCAGGTTTTATTGTTTTCAGCAAAGAATTTCAACCTAAAATAAACTGCCTGATGATAAACGTACAACAATGGCTAACATAAACCAGACTAATGTTTTTTATCATTATGTAACACTGAACAGATATATTTTTGTAAAGATGATGAAATGTCATAATCTATAAGATATAGAACATGTAGAATCATGCATCTACTAACTTCGTACAAAGTATTGTAAATTATCTCAAAGATGTATTTTAACTAGGAATTCCACTAGGAATTGGTATCTTATCATTTCCATGCGAAGTTTTAACAAACTTTCTTAACTTTAAAATGGAAATGTTGCTTTAGACTGTTCTGTAATAGATTTGAAAATTATTTTTTCATTCTTTTTTTGTACTTGGTAAATTAGTAGCTGTGTATGTATAATAGAATATTTTAAATGTTGGTATCAGCAGTGCTTTTACACAACTAATTTTGTGCAAACTTTTGTTATGATGCTCAGATTTTCTTTCAAAGTCAGTGTACCTGATGTAAACATTATTGAAAAAATAATTCTAAGTATGTGTAAATTACTGTTATTTATGGACTGCATGTGAGCATATATTTACTATAACTGCTTTCCAGAACATTGCTTTTACATTCGTATGTTTAATTTTGTAGTCATTGAACTGGATATTTAATACATTTAAAAGCCTCTATACACATTTGCTTTTAGTTAACTTCAAACAGTTATAGCATATTATGTTTTGTGTACTTCTATTTTGTGTGAGTATAGTTATGTCAGCCTGCCTGCTTAATATTGACTTTTAAAAATTTTTGTTGTTTTGCTGACAATTACAGCCTTTTTTATTTTCTTGATATATTAAACTGATTTATATTTTAAAATAGGATGACATAAGTTGAACTTCCTTCAAGCGCAGGGTAGCTTCATAATAGTAAAAAATTCTTGCTAGACAACTGAAAAGAAAGAACCTGCCTGTACTGTGTAAGTGGAATAGCACTTGGGTTCTCTGTATGCGTACGTTCCATTCTCTCTCTTCTGTTACAGAGATATATCTTGATTCTTCAATTCTATCTTCTTGTGTAATGACTTAGAAGACATAATGTCTGTCCTGATCAATTTTGCAATGACCTTGTACTGATTAATGAAATCTGATGTTCTGAATAATTATCCCTTAAATTACTCTTCATATGTTGAGTTATGTTTTTAACACAAAGTCTGACAATGTGTAAAATACAAATGGTATTTCAATAATAGCTTACTCAGGCTGTATAATGATCGCTGCTTTCCTAAGCCATAGATGAGGAAAAACCTCCATCTTCGGGAAGGATGATACCATGTGTTGAACTTGAATGTCTGTATTGCATATGTGTCAATAAAGTTGAATACATATGCAGATTGTGTTCTGCTGAAATTTGTGAGTAAAGCCTTCTGCATTACTATGAGTTTTTGCAGATTTTCATCTTCAGAAATACACCCATTACAAGCCTATTTGTGATGAAGTGAAATATGTTCAAAGGTGACAGAAACTCTGCTTAGTAATGAGCACTTACAAAAGAACCACCATGTCCTTTTATTTATTTTTGGGCCTTACTCCATGAAACTTCTAGTTCTCGTGTTAGGAGAGAGGATGAATCAGTCCCTTTCCTGTGCCTCATGATTTTGCAGACACCTGACATTTAGCTCGTCATTTCCAGATTTTGAGGAGTGTTAGCTTACATTAATTCTTTTATTAGTAGCCAGCCTATAGCTTTAACTGTCCTTATGGTCTCTTCTCAATCCTTTCCAGTTCTAATGCATCTTCGGAGACAAAGGGACCAGAGCTGAATACAGTTTAAATATACAAAGAAACCTTTTATGTCATCATATGCTGTGTCATACTCTTTTCTGGTTTATATACCTTTCTTAGAAATTCCTAACATTTGGTTTGCTCTTTGACTATTAACACTGAGCCGACATTTTTATGGATATCATAATCCAAAATTTCACTCTTGAAGTTCAGAGTCCGTTGGTTTTGTGTGTGAAGTTAGGATTGTTTTTCTCCTTTCTACATCACATTTGTGTACATAGAATGTCATTTGCCATTCTTTTACACAGTCACTTAGTCCTGAGATCCCTCTGTGGTTCTTCACTGTGACACACATCCTTATTGCCTGACAACCATCATCCAAATAACAGGAACCTCAGCACTGATGTCTGCTCCCATTTTCCAGACCCCTCACTGCATATCCCTATGTAATACTATAGTGATCTCTCTCTGTTGTGAGAATGGATAGTTCAGTCTTTCCCTCTTTCCTTTTAATTAATTAATTTTTCCATGTAAGGACGTTTCTTCTTATTCTGTAGCAGTTTTGTTTCCTAATAAGCTTTTGGAAAGGACATTATTGAAAACCATTTGGAAAGGAGGCAGCAAAGGCTCTCTGTGCTCTTATAATTAGAACATAATCTTTCACAATCTCCTTCATATAACTTGTTCAGAGTATTTTCTTTAATCTACCATTTCATCATTGAATCTTCAAATTTTAATTTAGTAGCTTATTAGAAAATAATTTAGAATTTGTATTCAGAACTGTATGCTATATTCTTCATCTCATTTACATTGTGCTACAACTTTGTTGTCTTCTAATCTGTGACCAGTGTGTTACTACTACATAGTATAAAAGTCTGTAGTCAGAAACAGTTCATGTTTTAGTATATCTTATATGATTCTTACGTTGTTACCACTACAGTGTAGATGCTGTTCAAATCTAACATTTTCCTCATAGTGTCTACACAGTAATCTTGCAGTCTTTCCTAGAATCATTCTTACAAGTATTGTATTTTTTTTTTATGATCTCCTCTTTCCTGGTAATTCTGCTGATTATAAATTCTACAAAAACTACCTAAGAGCAATATAGAAAACATAGTACTGTATAATATAAAAGTAAACTTAGATTAAAAAGGTGAACTCTTCTATCTCAATACCAAAGGAAAGTACAGAAATGCTCCTAGATTATATCATAAAGCTTGTAAAATAAAAGTTTTCTATTTCATACTGTTGTGCATAAGGGTAAATATTCTTTTTATAGTCATTATACTAGCTATACTGGATATTTTTAAAAATACCTATCTTCTTTTTTTATATCCAGCAAGACAATTGTTGTTATTTTACTGTTTTTATGTAAAATAATACTGATTTTTTTTATTTCTCCTTTTTTAATGTTGCACAATGTATTTTTGTAGTATTGTCTATATAAGATGGAGTTGCGGAAATAAAACTTTGTATTTAGGCAATAGCATATAGCTTAGAATATTCTACTTTTCCTAACATACACCTGCCATACCAACATTTCTTTAAACTGTATTTCCACTCTGAGGAAATATTTCATTGACACTGAGAACCAATTTGTTTCCAGAAAAGTTATACTTTATTTATAACCTGTAATTGCCTTAAAAGTAGTTCAGATTCCATGCATTACCTTGCACTTGTTTACACTGAATTTCATCTTTGCCATCTAATTAAATACCTTTGTATTGATACATATGTTCTTCTTTACAGCGCTCATCTAAAAGGACTAGGAGATGTCAAAACATTGAAAATTATTCCTGGATAATTTTCAACACTATATTTGCACAGCTAAAAAAGGAAGAGTGATAGCCTGGGTTCCTAATAATAATCAGTGTCGCTTTCACAGATCACATTAGTATCCAGATATTATGAGAAAAAACTTTGCGCTGTAGATGAAGGAGAGGTTGTATCAAAATATGGCAAGAAAGACTGCTGCAGTACATTAAATTTCCATTAGAAAATGTGGGGATGATGACACAACAAAAACTAAATCCATGCAAGGACAAAATTAAAAACAGAGTAAAGAAAACTATGGAATAGAATCATAGAGTAATTCAGTTTGGGAGGGATATCAGAAGATCTCTAGTCCAAATTCCTTCTTCAAGCGGGGTCAGCTGTGCAGGCAGACAAGATTGCTGATGGTTTTTATCTTGCTGCACAGCTTCTCTGCAACCTGTTCCACTGCAAGACAGTCCTCACCATGAAAAGGTTTTTCCTTATGTCTAATTTAAACCTCTTGTGTCAATGAGTGTTTGTGGTCTGTTGTCTTCCCACCATGCACCACTGGAAAGAGTGTAAGTCAATCTTCTTGATGACCTTATAGGTATTAGGGAGCTGCTTTTGGGTCCTCCTGAAGCTGCCTGTTCTCCAGGCTGATGAAAAAGGCCAGTTCCCTCAGCTTCCCCTTGTTCAGGGCAGGTACTCCATACCCTTGACTCTCTTAATAGCACTCCACTGAACTTCCTTCAGTTTATCATCATCTTAGTTGTACTGGACTAAGTGGACCCAGTACTCTAAAAGCAGTCTAACAGCTGCCAAATAAAGAGGGATAATGACTCCCATTGATCTACTCCAGACCTTTCCATTAGTCAGTATAGTTCATCTGAATTATGGAGAGCATTGATTAAGCCAAAAATATGGCATGTTGAAATATTTTTGTTAATTCATAAACCTAAATTCTGTTGCTTCTAATACTTTAAAAATTACAGAATCAGATGTCTACCCAAGATGCATGTCTGTGAAGGAAGTTGCATCACAGCTGGTTGGAAGGAAAATGGTGGAAAATTCTAAACGTAAAATGAAAGAGAATACAGGGAAATTCAGAAACTTGTCAGTTTTAATAAAACGTGTATATCCTGTCCAGTCAGTGTTGTAGACAAATACTTGACTATGTGCCTTGAATTTCTTGCTCTATTATTCCTTGTCAGTTCAGACAAGTTCTTAGATCTTTGCAAATTTGGTACTTGTTTATTGCCATATTAGGCTGTGCTGGTGAACTAGGATGAGCCTGTTGTCCTGGATGTAAAAACTGAGTGAACTCTGAGTCATGTTCATAATAGCTATAGCTGGACAGCGATCTTTTAGTGTGTGTAAGCATAGAAGAAATAGGCCTAAAAAAATGCACTTATTTTAATGCCAGCTCCACTACTTAATCTCAAAGTTGCTGCTATTACTGATGCTTCTAATCCTTCATCCAAGTATGAGTTTGTGGGTTTGTTTGGATCTTGTTCTTTCTGTGTACATGTAATTCTCAGTGTTATTCACATGCAAAAAAATTTAATGCTTTTACTTTTTCTTATCTAGAAATGTTTGTCTTTTGGGTATTGTTAGTATTCTGTGGAGGAAGCAGACCACCTCATCTTATGCTTTTACAGCACATAGCATGGTGGTTTCTCTTCTAAATAGAGGTTCTGGTTCTAAAAACGAGCAGTAATTAACCAGAATTAATGACTAGGACTGGAGTAACAAAAGGTGTTACCATAATGGTAGGAGGCAGCATGTGAATGCATTAGAGGAAATGTGCTTGAGCATTTTATGTACAAATACCCCAGTAGTCATAGTTGTATGAATCAGGAAAATTATAGTTGCTTTCTGGGAGGGGATGAGGTATCTACAACTTTCATTTAGGAAGAAATTTTAGTCTTAATTTTTCTTATTTTGATGCTTAACAAAATTACTTGATTTTTACTATAATTTTACGTTTTGTGCTGCCGCACAGTTTTCTTAACAAATTCATTGCATCTTCTAGTATCTGTCCAGATACAGCACATGACCACTGTTTTGTTCATGTCAACAAAGAATGGCTATTTCATTTATTATATCCAAAGGATGTGTTTAGCCTTTAGAAGTAAATAGAGACAAATACCAATGGCATTACAGAAATGTTCCAGTCCTAAGAACAGAAAGAAAGGTAACGAATAGGAACATAATGGTGATAGTTTAAAAGCCTTTTTGGGAAGAAAGGAGAGGTTTTCAGTGCCTTCAAATTCATTATTAAATAGGAGTATTTTAATTTTTTAATAGCATGGCTTTCAGAAGTCTTTAAGTTTCACACCAGATGGCATTCCAAAAGTGGGAAAGGAAACCCATAATCCTAAGAACTAAGATGCAATGGCAGCGATAGGGGAGGGAATGAATCAATTATGGAGATCTTGTGGATAAGTTACTACAATATTGAATGCCCATTTAAAGACCTAAAGAAAACAAATGTCCTTAGTGTATTGGGGGTTCTGATATGTAAGGAATTGCCTTTTTTGTTCTGGAATCCTAGTGAAAGGTCACAAGAAAAGAGTTAAGATAGCCAAGGCCACAGAACTATAAGCTGATTGCTGTATGTATTACTTCATAAAGGCACACCCCGAATACGTGAATCTCCAAAGAAAAGAGATATGAACAAAAATAATACCAAGAATCTCAACATCATAGTGAACTGCTGAGGTAATCCCCTTTGCAGTTACAAAAAAGAAGGAGGGGGGATGGGGAGCAAAAGTTTGTGTCTTTGGCTGTGTCTGTCTGCAAGTTCAAGCATGCCTGAGTGCGTCCTCGGGCACTGAAGCATGCGTGGCTCTGCTACTGAACTGGTAGTTTTTGCTGCCACAGAGTGTTCTGTTCCATCGTCAGCTGCCCCTGAACAATTTATGGCGTTGCTCAGACGTCAGGACATCACAAGGGTTTTATCCAGTAGCCAATTGAATGTGACATCTTGTTTTGGTAACTGAGAACAAGTAACTAGCATACAGGGAAGGCTGGTCCTTGCCAGCTGATTTTGATGACTAGGAATAGTTCACTAGTTGAGGCTATAGCCTTCACATTTACAAATTCTGTCTAATAGAGATTGTTTTATCTATCAGTTCTGAAGAGGGAATAGGTCGGGTATATATGTAGTTAAATGTGTCCTTATTCTGTGGTCTGGCTAATGGGTGGTACATACGCTAGAAAAAGATTTTTCTCCTTAACTCATGTAGCTGTTTCCATGGCTAATAGAATATTTGTGGGCATCTTCATGCCGATGCTGTCAGAGCCATGTTGTTGGTTGTCGGGTTTTTTTTTTGGGGGGCCCACCTGTGTTTTTTTGGAGGAGCATGTCAGGTGTGATGCTGAACAAGTCCATGATAGATTTAGGGACTTTATTGTTCCAGATCTTACAAACGTTTGCATGGTTTGGTTCTTACTGTCCTAAGCAGCTATGAAAGGTGCTGTAGAAAGTGAGGTTAGCCAGCTAGACTTAAGGGACATTGGAGAGTCTTCATTTTAATAAGGCAGTCTTCCTCTTCTTAGGCTATATTAATGACATACCACTTTATTTGGCATTATATTGTGGTGTTTGACACTTCAGGTTTTCATCTTGTTTTCTGTAAGCAGTATTGTTGCCTATTATGAGACATTTTCTCAGTAAACTTTGGAAAAAAAGATTGGATGTGATGAGGTGCACTGTCTGAGTGTTCTTCCCTATGTTACCTTTTAATTGTCTCTGTGAATGTGCCATACTGAGGATTTCTGAAACATATATGATCTGAATTAGGAACAATTATTGTTACTCTTTTTCACCTGATGTGTTAGACAGTTTTCATCAGTATCTTCTATGATATTTGTGTTAGGAGCTGAACTGTGAATCTGATCTAATAGTGTATGTTTTTGGTATAATCCTGTCTAGATACATAGAATGTAGATAAAAGTGTGTTTCCTTGTGCATTGAAGGAATCAAAATGCTGGAAACAACTTCTTTGCATGCAGTGCCATTCCTCTGCTTCCCTCCTCCCTGCTAGCATGGCAGTAAAAAATGTCCATTCTTAACTCTTCTTAAAGTAAGTCTAATACGTCCTTCACTCAGAAGTGTAACTTAAGTAAAATGTAATGTTTAACTTCCAGGCTATTAAGAAAGTCCATTGATTACAAGACAGTGCAGTCTTGTCTCTGCTAATGTTTATTTTCATTTTTGTTCTGTTAAACAAAGGAATGTTTAAGTGTTCTTTGTTACACCCAATAGCTCAAGAGGGTGGTAGTATTAAAGCCTATGGCATGAAAAATCTTTCTGATCCTATCTTAGTTCCGCCCGTTTGTTTTAATGTAGTCCAAGTAACAATGTTTACCAGAGCCCATCACAAACTGAAGGAAAATGTTTGTAAATTAAAGTTACATCATAAATGTTTTTCTACAGTGGAATTTTTCTAGGTTTGTTTATTGTCTTGTGCTTATTTTGGTCAGAACACCTTTTCTATTGCCAACCTGAACTGTTTTTTCCACCATCTGTATGTCTTTGGAGTGCTTCCTTTCCTGTCTGGTACCTTTGGACTCTGAGGAGTAGAGCCTGTTTACTAGAGTTCCTGTGAGCATTTGCTTCTTAGAAATCTGTTGGCTCATTTTCAGAGGAACTTGCAGCATTAATTTGCATAGTTAAAGTCTCATTTTGGGGTTTTCACCATGTGAAAACCGCATCGTATTGTTTATTAAAATGATCCTTATAGATATGCTGAAATTTTCACCTGGGATCCACTGGGTCTTAAATAATAATCTATTTATCTTGCTCAGCACTACACAGGATCCTTTTCAAGGTTTATGCCTCAAGTAACACTTCTGCTTTTCCATGGATTGTGGAAACTTACCAAAGCACTTGGTGGGGGGGGGGAAGCGGGGAATCTTACTTCATCAGAGTAACTTTTGTAATTGGGCAAAATGAAGTTTGTCCTCTTTCTAATTGTGTTGGTGTTGCATAGACAATATCTTTTTATGCCTTTTCAGAAACTTCCGTTCAAGGAATTTGAATCTCTCTTCATGCCCACCTAGACATGAAAACTGATAGCACTACCTGTTCTGTTGTCATTGCTGTTTCTCTAAAGACAAAAAGAATGAGACACACTGCTTCCAGCCTGTCCAGTGCTCTTCTGTGAAAATGAGCTTGAGCAAATCTTTTCTTTGTCAGAACAAATAGTGGGTATGCTGGTGACAGGTATGTCTTCTGTATTCCTAACATTTTAAAAGCCAGTTGAAACAAGATGCAGAATGTCCTCAATCTGCTTGTCTTTTGAGGAACCTCAAATCATTCACTACACTACTGGTGACAGCTTCCGAATTTCTCAGTACATGTCATACTGTAATGATATCTGTAATCTAAATACTAATTCCTAGACCTTGTCTTTACTGGTGACATAACAATCTCAGTAACAATTAGGCTTATTCGTCACAGCTGAATCATTGTGCTTCATTTTTCCCAAGGACTTGTCATGTTCTTCATCGTATTCTGAAGCTGAAGAATCATTAGAGCATGTAATCTGTTCTAAACACAAGCTCTCCAATACTAAAAATAATATAGATGTAATTTAAAGCTATACTATATATCGCTACTAACAAGAGTTTCTTTGGGGCATTTAGTAATTTCTCTCTAGATAACTTAGATTTTCTGGTTAAAAAAAAAAAAAAGGACAGGTTCGTTTTGGTTTTGGTGTCATTATGGCGTCTGAAGTGTAAACCACTAGGATATAGTCAGGGTGAAAGAGGTTTGTCAGGACTGAAGCAAAAAAAAGCTGTCACAACATTGTTCGGTTCTGTAAAAATATTACATGATACTCTGCTCAAAATTTAAATGGTTTCTCATTCATGCCTAACCCTTGCTTTGTTTTGAATACCATGATTCCCCACATATGAACCTTTCACAATATTGTATAAAATGCAATATATGTGTAACTTGGCTAGTTTTATATAGCCTTGTTTTCTTTTTGTCTGTAGAAATTCCTCTGATGGTATGTTTAAGTAATTGCAATATTTTTTTAAACATTCCCTCCTACCTGTTTTTGAGGGGTAGAGTGTGGAGGATTGTTGTTGTTCTTGAGCTTTAGAATCTTTCCTAAATTACTCTTTATGTTCAGTCACACCTGTTCTGTTCTGTTCCATTCTAATAACAGGTGTAATAGGTGAACAAGAAGAGACATACCACCCCATGAGTCTCTGTGTTGTGGCAGATGCATTCTGTGAAAACATTCTCTCCCCTAAATGCTTTCACCTGCCAGTATTCACTTTTAAGTGTGGAAAGCTATACAGAACTTGCTGCCATTTCTAGTGTGTTGTGTAATAAGAACACTGAATGAGAGATGCTATAAAAGGGAATTAAATTATATGGAATTGGGAATGGTGATGTTTTACGTTTGTTTTAGCCTGAAACCTAAATGATAATCTGGACTTCTTTTTCTTTTAATCTTCAGTGGCTTGTGAACACACATCACGTTCTTGGTTCCAACAAGAAATGGCTGGTTTACACATCATATTGGTTTTGTTCCTGATGAAGGCAGTGGAATTACATTTAAGTCAGGAGAACAACTTCTGACAGATTACAAAGAAGGCTTTTAGACTACTTTACTGATCTTTATTTATACGTGTGATACCATGCTGGAAAAAATTCATGAGAAGCTCAAGCCTTAGGAGCTTATCTTTGCCCAATTTTCTTTTGCCTGATTTTCTCTATTGTTTACATATTTGCTTGTTAATGTTTTGCAGATGTGGTTTCCTTTTATTTTTTTAAATATTATTTATCATTTGTCAGGAAAATATTCAAATACAGGATCTCTTTCTACTTCAGTACTACAAGGATGTGAGCAGCTAAATACAGTAGCTCCAAGTTCTGAATAAGTGTCTCAGCTACTTTCCAGTAGCTCATGACCAGCATGTCTGTGTTACATAACTGTTACTCCAGTAGCTCTCATCACTAAAGGTTCCAAATGTCATTGTCTACCTGCTTGTCCTAATTTCTGCATGTTTCTTCCTGTCCAGTTGAGTAGGTTAAGTAGGTCTATACTCAGCTAACCAGATTCCATGTTATCCCATTCTTTCCAAAGACAAGTCAGGTCTTTCATTTTCTTTACCAGCTCTTGAGGACAAAAGGCATACAAGCATTGGATATTTGTGTTGTAAATCCATGTTTCATTCTCATCGTTAGTAACGCAGTTAATGCAGACGTGTGTCTGAACTTCACAAACATTATTCCACTTGCTAGTAACTTATTCTTTCTCTATATAGTACATTTAGGAATCCTTGAGTTCTACAAAAAGACACTTTAGCATGCTACAATTGTTTTTACTGAAAAAGGGATGATACACAATGTGCACACAAGTTGAGTATTAAGGAATTCCTTAGGTTTCTGTGTTCACATTTTCCTTACTGATAATTTATGTTCATTGTCCTATTGCAAAACAGTGTTGCAAATGAAAACTTGTGATTACTGACAAGTCTTAAATGAGTTAATGCCCTCCCCAACTGATGATTTGCCACTCTGAGGTATTGCCTTCACTTGCTTCCTATACTCATCTTCTCCATATATATTCAAGATACTAAAGCACTAAATTGCTTAAGTATCTTTTGGTTGTAATTTCCTATGGCTAGTTATATGGGAGGAAATCTAGAAAAGTATTGAGAAAATAAAGAAAATGCCACTGTCAGATGATTTTTTTTTTTTTTTAAATTTAAATTTCTTATTACTGAGGTAGTTATCTCTATGCAAAGCCCTAGTGAAACCAGAGCTCTTAAGTTTTTTGTTTGTCAGCAGCTAGTAGAAGAAAATCCCGGTGGGGTTGTAGAGCTGGTATTTATGGCAAGCTGCTACTGTCATTTAAAGAAATTTTACTTTGAGATGTCATCTTGAAATTAAGCACAGACTTTTAATTGTAGTGAGGACTGAAGTATTATGCAGGCATTTTAACTAGAAGAATATGGGCTTCTCATTTATGGTAGGTTTTTTCTATGCCGTAGGAAAGACAACGTTCCTCTGTGGTTTGTAATAAAATGTTTGTGAGTGAGAAACTATTATTTCCAATAGATGATGATGTTTTCCTATAAACAAAATTCAGTGCGAAAACAAAACAAATTGTGTAGTGAAAACCACTAAAATTGACTTTAGGGACACTAGTCAGAGTCATAATACTAAAACAGTTTGTCCATATTGCTGTATGATTGCAGTATTGATTTGTTTTTTTAATGGCTATATTGTCAGCATTGTTGGAGATACACATAATTAACCTTTAGTGGTTATTTCATTCTGTTTCCTTAACACTGTATTTCGTCTGTTGTAACAGAGCAGTGTAGGTTGTTGCACAGTTTGAACTCTGCCACTCAGGACAGACTGAAATTAACATTCTCACCTGTCGGCTTTTCTGTCTTCCTGGCTACAGTATGTATTAGTGATTATTTGGGAGGAAAATCTCATCCAACACAATACTTAAAGAGGAATTTTCTCTAAAACGTCTGTATATTTGATAATGGTTTACTTTCAGATACCACAGTTGGCATTACGTTTTCAGAAAGATAAATTAAATTCAATAATGAAAAAACTACCTCAAGATCATAAAAAATCTAGAGAAGTGCTTTCAGTAGAATTTTTCTCCAAGTTTCATGTTTGCTTGACTTTTCTTGAATAATCTTGTTATAAAAACAGAATCATCTGTTCTTTGATTATAAAATTAAATGTATTTTTCTGTGTTGAAGGTAGTGAGGCTGAGAATTAGTTTGAAAGATAAAGTAACATGGACTCATGTTTTCCGTTGTAACTACTGTCTGCCAAAAGATTTATTTTTCTACAGTTTTGATTATATTCTTAAAAATAATTGTTGGAAATTCTGTGTGCCCACAGCTTTTAGAATAACTTCAACTAGAATATATTGTTTTAATTTATAAAAAGCAAACTAGAGCGGCTTCTATGTATAGTCATTTAATATAATGTTTCATATTTTATGAAACAATATTAAGTGTTTTTAGATCTATGTTCATAGCTTTCTCGAAAGATCAAAGCACTTGGCATAAGCCAAAACCTGTTAAACTTTGTTTCTGTTTATGGTATAAATTAAAACTCTCTAGAGTGTGGTTTGACCGAAGTCTGATTTATTGCTTTACTTGGCCGTGTATCAGGATGGTTGTGGTTTTCCATTTCTGTTTCCAGTAGAGTCTTCATGTGCTTTGATTTCAAATCCTTGCACAGCAGCTGCTCTTTGTCTGGGTAGTAAAAACTTCTCTGGTAGGTCTTTACTGTAACATAGAGATACTAGGCTTTTGGGGGTTTTTATTATTTTTGCTCAAATTAAACTGAGACTTATCTGTGCATGCAAAATGATGCATTTGTGTATTATAATTTAGAATTTAAGTTTAGATCTTATAGTAGGTTTTTTTTTTTTTTTAGTGAAGACATTTTCCAGTTCAAATCAGTACAGGAAGAATCTGTAATTAGAACCATGGTCAAAGTTCCGTACAGATAAATCTTTACTGATGACAAAGTACAGGATAGAAGGAAGACTGCACTACTTTTTTGTTTGTTTTCTATAAATTTCAACCCTGCCTATTAATGAAGAAGTTTCATTTAAGTTTAGCTTTAAAATGTGTAATCATTAGCTGATTTCAGTTTTTCACCTGATCTCATTGATACCATATTTAAATAGTGATTGTGAATGATTTTTCTCCTTCCAAAACTGGCAGACCTTGTAATAGGAAAAAGCTCTTTATTTACTTTGAAAAAAGAAAAAAAGTGATTAAGCTTTTATACATATATGTGTGTGTGTGTCTATGTATGCATATATATGTGTCTGTGCAAGTGAGAGGATCTGTAATAAGTGTGACCAGTATTCTTCTCCGATTTTTGTATTTTTGTGTTTTGTATTTTTTACTAACGGACAGTTTTATTGAATCTCTTGGACAAGATGTTTATCACAGGTATATATTTTTTAACTAAAAAATGAGAAAAGTGTACAGTTACCTGTAAGAGGAAAGGTTATCCTGGTATACGAGCTGGTTTTATTTTTGGTGTCAATAATCTTTGCTGTAATCCTGCCTTACCCATTGATTTGGTTATAAAAGAAGCTGCAAGGGTTACATGAGTTGTTTCACAGTGAGAATATTTGATATGAAAGTATAGCACAAGCACTTTCAGCACAAGTACACAAAAATCATTTTAGTACTAAATAAATTGAGTCATTTGATTTAAACTTAATCTCTTAGGACAGTGGTTGTGGGTTTTATTATCTGGTTTTGTTATTAAGTGTAGCGATTAACAGTCTGTAGTTAGACATACTGTTTAATGCAGGGTCCACTGAACTCATTAGAAGCGTTCTGTTTTGGATTATGCCTTTAGCAGTGCTTATCCTTTCAAACATCCCTTACGATTTAATCTAAGCGGAGAAACGCTGATGTTTGGGGATTTGTTGACACAAATCGATAACAAGAGGCTCTAAAGCAAGGCTACCATTCCTTGACCTGTTTTAAGAAAATATCTTGTACTGCTTATTCATGTTGTGAATGGTGCCTTAAGTCCCAACTAGAGCGGGACATTCCAAAGACAGTTGTGATAAAATAGGCTCCACTGAATTCTCAATTTAAATTGTAAACAAAATACAGGTGAATGATTGTGGAGTAGGTGGGAAGAGAAGACAGTAAGAGATGAGAAGATTATTTTAGACAGGTGTTTATGCATAAATTAGCCATGACAAATGTTACAAAAGGACACACTGTCAGGTAGTAAGAATTACGGTAATGCAGATATTTAATACATGTTAAGATGTTACTTTTGTGTCTTTTCTTCAAAGCATAAAAGGACAAAATTGGAATGAATACACAGATGCTTATGGGATAAGCAAATGAGTGAGTGTTCATGACTGGGAGTAAAAGGCCAGGATGGTAAGGCAAAACAAGTTACACGGTGAAAATATTTCATTTTGTACAGTAAAGAAAAGGAAGAAAACCATCACAGAAGAATTGAAGTGCAGAGGAGGATGATTCAGAACTATACCATGAGAGTGCAGACTTTCAGAATTACTTTGATTGTATACATTAAGCAGAAAACATTGCAGGTTTGGGATTTTACCTGGGATTTTCAGTACAAAAATACTGAAATGTAAATGTAGCCTGGATACGTCAGTTAGATTTATCCACAGTATTCATTTGCCTAGGAGAATAGAAAGCAAAAATCAAGGAAAAAAAGAGTTAAATTTCTATTTTATTTTTAATAATGTATCAGTGTACAGTTCAGTTTATAACAAGTTCATTTTAGAAGTGACAGGTGCATTTTTATGTTACAGAAAAATAATTATAGGAAGGTGAAAATACCATTACAGGAGTCAAACATGACTTATTAAAAATGTAGATGATTTTCCTCAAAATGAACTTTTTGGCTTTTTTTTCCCCCAAGTGTTTTTGTTCTCAGGGATACTATGTAAATGGCGATTGCAATTTGAAGTAAGATTAGTTCTTCTGTTGTACAAGTGATGGGCTTTTTTTGAAGACTTCACCTTTAAAATAATTAATGAAGTAGCTAATTCTGAAACTAACAAGGTTTCATTTTTAAATAAAAAGACAGCACTGGAATGGGCAGCCTGCTGTAGCTGATCCTGCTTGAGCAGGGGGGTTAGACTAGGTGATCTCCAGAGGTCCCTTCCAACCTCAACCATTCTGTGATTCTGTGTAATATATACACGTGAAAAACAAAATGCTATGAATAGAAACAGATGTATGATGAACATCTGATTGCAGCAGTGTTTGGCAGTTACATTACTAAGTCATGTATTTTGAATTTTTTTTTTATTTTTGCTGCTTTGCAGACTAAGCTTGCATACCTTTTTTTTTCCTTTCAAATTGAGTCACAATGAGTTTAGTGGGAGGACTCATTTGAATAACGTGTACTCATGTGAGTAAATATTTGAAAGGCTGAGGACATTAATTAGTTACTGTAGCTTCTTGACAGTATTTTTCCTTCATTGCTGAGAAGCAATGGCATTTATCCTAGGTTTTATCACAGTTTTGTGCTTGTTTCCATGGTAATTCTGTTTCTTGCACTGTGCTTCAAAGGAACCAGAGGATTCTGTGAGTTTTCTGTTATTATTTATTTAATTGTATGAAAATGTAACTGAATATACTTTTCTGTAAAAATTCTCAAAGAATTCTCTTACGTGTAAGTGCAAGCGTAGCTTTTAACTATTAAGGCATTATAATTTTATCTTCCTACTTCTTTAGCAATAGTCTGGTTTTTATACTTATTTCATATTCAACATATTTTACAAAAATTGTCTTTAACTACTTATTCTGCAATATTCCTAAATTGCATTTTATGGTATCAGAATGACTTAAAACTGTTGAAGACAATCTGCAAATGCTTGCAGTCATCTCTAATAATCTGATTTCCCTACAAATCAGGCTAAGTGCAATATTGAGCATTCACAATAACTTAGAATGTATTACTTTTTTCTGCAGTTCCAAAAGGCTAATATTCCACTTACTGTTAGGAATCAGACTCAAGCATACTTTTTTGAAATGACATATTCCTAGTGCATCACTGGAATATGCCCACAAACCAGAGAAGTTCTCCTTCTATGCTATTGCAAGAGCTTTCTTGAACAGTTACATTTTATATTTTGAAGTAAGATTTTTAATGATGCGGTATGGATGAGATTCACTCCACTCCAAGAATAAATAGAATAATGAATAATCTTTATTGCTTTCTTCTTTTTCAGGTAGGTGAGACATCGAGTGAGTTCAAGTGGGGCTGGTTAGAATAGTAATTAACACTTCATCCTTCTGTAGAGAGAAACATAAAGAACACCTAAATTAAAGAACTGAAACTGAGGTTTTTGTCCCCAGAGGCTTAGTGGTGTGGTTTCATGGTCCTCTGACATTAATTTAAATGTCACTGCCAAAAAGGTAGTCTTGCCCCAAGCCATGCATTTCAGTCCTTTCTTTGCATCAGCAATAGCATCTGTCCAGCTTTGCAGTAGGTCTCATCAGCTCACTCATCCATTTGAAAATGATTTTTTTTTTTTTTTAAGGGAGTTAAGAGGATTAGTTTGCAAGCTGATCACTGAGCTTATCTAATTCATTTTGCAGCCACAGGAATACTTGTGCTGGTGTAAAAGAGGTAGCCAAAACACCTGGTATTGGGTAGGAGAAAGGAGGTGTGTTCCCTGTGGAGCTGAACAGGTTACAGACCCAGTCCATGCCTAGTTGTTCCTCGCTATCTGTCTGCTAGGAAATACTTTATTCTCAGAACTATATAACGCTATATAGCCCCTCCTCCCCCTTCCCCTGTCTTGTAATTGCATGCAATAGAAGATACACTCTGGGTTACTAGTCTTAATATTTTTGTTTTTTTTTTTTAAGAAAAGAAAATAATACATTTGAATAGTTAGTAGTTTAAATAGAGGTAACGTAGACCTGAAGGCAGAAACATGTTAGAAAAAAAAAGTAGAAAATGAACCTACCTCCTTATTCACTGTGAGATTATAGGGTGGATTTTTTCTGCTTGTTTTGCTTTCCAGTACAATAATTTCAAGTGCAGACCATTCTGGGCCTGAAAAGGAACAATTGCCCTCTCCTACCAGAAGGTTCCTTCTGAAACAGAGTATATAGCAGGCAGGCAACTGTCTTCTCTCCCATTCCAACCGTAACTGTTTCAGGAAAATGTAATATGCCAAACATGCATTAAACTGAAAATTTCTACCATGTGTCATTGGGGAGGAATTACACAAACACGTCTAACAGAAGATACAGAGGCAATGCCCATTGGAGAGTATTTTTTAATTCAGGTGGGCAGCATGAAAGTTGAAATATTTTTAAATTTTACAGATGCAGCAGAATGATTAAGCCCATAAGGAACAAAACTTGCAATTGGAAGCCTGAATTTACACATTTTGAAGCTGTGCGTGGATAGTGCAGTGCCCTGTATTTTAGTTTCTGTTGGTAGACAGTAGGAGATAAAAGGGAATGGGGCTAGAGGCAGGGAAATTGTGCATTTGTTAGTGGAGTCATAGTTAAAATTTAGTGCATGCTATTCCAGAAATTCTGAAAAGTCCAACTTTTTAGTAACATGGGTCGACTTTTCTGTTTTCGAATTCTGTTGTTTAATTAGTGTAACAAATATTTGCTATTGCAACCAGTTATTAAAGTAGCCTGCTACATAAGCAAATAAAAGCTGCTGTAAAAAATTTTAACTTGTCTTGTGTTTTAATTGCACAAAATTAATGTTGTATTAAAATCATTTGTTGCAACAGCTAATTATTAAAGGGAAATTATTAGAGATGATGGAGTAAATCCATAGATGTGAGAGTTAATGGCAATATTTATGATTTTTTTATGCTTTAGTTTTTCTCTTTTGCTTTATGATTACCTAGGCTTAATTCCAGTAGGACTTAAGTGCATATAGTCAGGAAAACACAATCACCCTGTTTACCAGTATGTAACAAACTGTGTGGTAACATCTGCTTCTAAAGTTTATTTCTGATCATCCTGACTTTAACTGCTTGCCTTGGCACAGGAAAAGGGGAAATCTAGGCAGGAAACTGGAACAAAGAACCTTGGAGTGACCAAAAATAAAATTACATCTGAATACGTGTTGGAGGAGGGAGTAGTTTGCTGTGTGTTTTTCTGCAGTTATAGGTCTTTTAAATAAATTAGGCTGTCTGACTTTTGAAGTTAGATTGCACAGACTTTTTGTGTTGAGAATTTTTTTCATCTGTCATAATGTGTCCCTGCCATTTGCATTAAACAGCCCTTTCTTTTAAAATATGCTCATGTAGGTTACCGTACTCACCATTTGTATAAATTTCCAGAAGGAAGGTATGTCAGAAGTTGAATCCGTTTAGACCTGCTGCGTGATTGTCGTCGATATGGTGATATGGCATTTGCACGCTGTGGGAATCCCGTTGAGGAGCAGCAGAATTGCCATGCAGGTGGTGGGAAGAGATTAGTGCTTTGTGTGCACAAACAGGAAGCAGGGTTTCAAAAGCAGGAAGCGAGTCCTGAGCTGTGATAAACATAATTGCTGTTTCTCCTAGAGCTGCTGAACTCACGCTTACGCTAGTTACTGTTAGGATGACGTCGAATGTCTGTGGGCTGTGTGCTGACAGAAAATGTGACAAGAGCAGCTGCGCGCATGGAGGTGGCTGCACAGTTTCTTGACACGTGAAAGACTAGACAGTTTATTCTTGAAATATTGTATTTGTATTTTTGTAATATAGAACAAAATAATGAAAATGTTTTGCAAGTACTGGGTACGTAGGGACTTTGTTGCTGTTGTTATACTGGGAGGTGGATTGGAATAGGTCCTACCCCGCCAATGTATATACAAATCATTCTATCCTGCTGTGGTTCTGAAGGTACTATGTGTCTTTTTATTTGGTGAAATTATACGTTGTCCTTTTGAATGGAAAATGTTTCTATTTTAAAATATTTTTGTATTTATTCAGTGTAAAAATCTAGCAATCTGAAATTTCAGTTCTGTTCCACATCGCAAGATAATTGCCATAATCCATTACTCTATTTCTTTATGGACCTCAGTCTAAGATAAATTTAACCAACACCTACTTCTGTTAAAAAAAATTTCAATGCAGAACTGGAATGGGAAGGGGTGTTGGCCAATACTGAGGATATAGCTGTGAGGAGAAGCCAGGTCTTTCTGGGGGAAGGTAACCGATTCATTCTTTTCCTTTTTCTGTATAATCAAAAGAAATGTTAAGAGAGCAGCTAGCTGTGAATTGTGACAAACAGGCTTTTAGAAATTGAGTTCTGAACTGAGTTGCTCACTACTTGTTAAAACCTACACATTATTTGGTAGGTTTTAACATATTGATTGCATATTTTGCTTTTTTTGTTAAGAAAGATATTAACACATCTGTCTATGCAGAGGTGGCTACGTATTTGTGGTGTCTTGATTTCAGATGCAGTTTGGTAATTATCCTCATGAGTGTCAGTCCTCAATTAGTAGATAACTGATAAATTTGAAGAAATGCATGGGAAGTTCGTTAATTGAGGACATTTCTCCCATTTGGTGAAGTTGCATAGAGAAGTCTGAATAGCAGTAGAATCTGAATGTTGGAATCTTAAATGACAGATTAAATAATCATTATTTTTATACTTTCAGGGAACTTTTCCTTAAGTTTGACTTGAAAATTCAACATCAATGAAATTCTAAAATTACGTCTATTTTTTGAAAAATGTTGATTCACTCATAGTAGAATCTTTAAATGCTTTAAGTTGATACATAAATCCCTAAATTAACTTTTAATCTCTGAAGATAGAGGAGTAGTGTGAGGATTGTTAGACCTCTTAAATCATTAATGGTGGCATTGTCAGATCTTGAGTACTTACTTTAGAGCTCAGGCCTGCTCTTTAGTACATGTGGATTTGGTTAAGATAGGAGAGACTCAGTATGCAGTTCTTGCTCTTAAACAAGAGGGTATGTTTTATGCAATTTCAGGGAATTGTGCTTGGTATGGTAATGGTAAGCGTTCAGTTTTATTTTACAGACAGCTAGTAATGACTACAATTTCAGAAGACTGTAAGAAGGAGGATTCCTTTTTTTAATTATGGGTGGAGCAATATCTTGCATTAAGACTGCTCAGCACTGCCTGTTTAAAGATGCTGCTTTTAGTTGCTTATGTTTTTTTTGACTCTGGCCATAAGTAACTTTCAGAAACACCTGCCACCTATGTTTGGTCTTACATTTATCAGCACTGATTAGATAATGGGAAAAGTGTAATAAACACTTATACAACCTTTCTTTTTAGCATCTAACATGAACAAACGTAATTGAATTGTAGGCATCTGTATTTTCCCCTTTTGCTGATATTGATTTAAAACATTCTTACAACTTAGTGTGTTTATTTAACAGGGCTAATGAGCCTGCCTGAGCTGATATATTAATGCAGGCACATTGCTAGTTGTACTCAAGTTAGCTTTAAGTGACCTAATCCAAATACATGCCAATGTACAAAGTTCCAGTGTACAGAGTGTATACTGGGAAAAGAATCCTGTAGGTCTCTCACTGAACTCTTACAGTTAAATGATCTTCTGAAATTATGTAATGCATATCATTAAGACTGTGCACAAAGGATTTTCTTGGCATAGCTACAGTGGTTAAGAATGTGATTTTCTTCATGCTCTTTACTATTTTTATGTAGTTAAAGCTTTGCTTTGGATACTTGGCAATCTTAAAGATGTTTAGTTGTTCTTCATTCAAACTATCAGGCTATATGGTTTGTTACTATAGCTTAAAAATAGTCACCATCAGAAAGATACTTCTCAATTATCCTCAAAGATTGTATTATTAGCAACTTAATTAGAACCTTAGAATGAAATTTCCTTTCCCGTACATACAGGATATAGTGTATATTTTGAAAAGTTCCTTTCCTTTGTTACAGCCATTTTATAGAGAGGGGAAAAAAACATGTATCTGTTGAGTAAGGCACATTTCCATTACATTTTTAGGAGCAGGAGCTTGAAATTTGGCAGATACGTACATGTAGAAAATGTATTTTTATTTTCCTTGTTAAAATTTGTCCATTATAAATCTTATAAAAAACCTAAGTTAACATATGGTCATTAGGTACATATTACTTTGGCTACCAAATTTTTTGATTTTTCTGTGATCACACAGAATCACAGAATAGTTGAGGTTGGAAAGGACATCTAGAGATCATTTAGTCTAAGGCTGCTACTCAAAACAGGGTCAGCTAGGACAGCATCATGTCAGGTTTTGAGTATATTCACTCATGAAAACTGCAAAACCTCTCTGAGCAGCCAGTTCCTGTGTTCTATCACCCCTACACTGGAAAAGCTTTTTTGTATGTTTAAATAAAATTTCCTGTTTCAATGTGTGCCCATTGCCTCTTGTCCTTTCAGTAGATACAACTAAAAAGAGACTGGGTTAATCTTTATTTCCTCCCACCAGGTATTTTTACACGTTGAGAAGATGCTGGTGAGGCTCTTCCTAATGCAGCTCGGGATGCCATTGTGCTTCTTTGCTGCAAGGGTGTATTGCTGGCTCAAGGTCCATTTGGTGTCCACCAGACCTGCAGGGCCTGTTCTGCAAAGCTCCTTTCCAACTTGTCGACTCCCAACCTGTACTGATGCGTGGGGTTTATTTCTCCCCAGGTGGAGGACTTTGTACTGCATTCTGTTGAACTTCATGAAATTTCTGTTTCCTCATTTCTCTGTCAATGATGATGGATACTGGCTCCTGTATTGATCCCTGGGTTACATGTACCATGAGTTACTGCCCTCCAGCTGGACTTGAACCTAGCAGTTCAGCTAGTTTTTTCCAGTTCAGCTGTTCAGTCCTAAGACTACCTGAACTGAAAAGACTGTTTTCTAGAAGCAGCAGAACAAACTTTATTTTAGACAACCTTTCTCTTTTTTTTTTTTTCCAACTATACCAGCTGATCCAATGGCAAAAAAAATTCCCTTACCTTTGGCCTACCTGTGTCCTTAGACCACTATAGCTACAGCAAAATGCCGTTTCCTCTGCAGTGCCTGTTCATGGCTACCAGGAGTCTATGGTTTTGGCCACAGAAGTAAGGATCTGGGAGATTAATTTTCCCTCCAGTGACCTTTGATCCTCACCATTAGATCAAGGTTGTGTGAGGAAGGAAGAGACTTTATGCAGGGTAAGGCTTATCTGGGGAAGGTGATGTTCAGAATGAGCTGGGGAGCCTGGGACAGTGCAGTGGGGGATGCAGGATGGCAGGGGATGGAAAGAATTCTGTGATGTGGGAGGAGCAAAGAAAGTGCTCAGGACGTGAGAACAAGACAGTGTGAAACTACACTGTGCACTTCCCAAATTCCAGTGCTGAAATACTAAGTTGCTATAGTGGCAGCAAAGAGCTATGAAGTCCATGGACAAAATGTATGTTTCTTACATACCCATAGATGTGAATGGATAGTAGTCTACTATCACTAGTAGTGGCTACTGGAGCTCAAACAATAGATAACTATTCTGTGAACCTAAAAGAATTGAATTATCTTGATGGTAACCTGGTTTGGTACAAGATAATTTGAAAAGAATGACACAACTAGGACAGGAATTTGAAAATAAATACAGTTATGGAAACTAACAGATATTTGCATTTTTAACTAGAATTTAATACTCTCATGTTTGCAAAATGGAAATCTTTTCATTGAAATAGTATTAACTGTGTTTGCCTTACCATTCTAAGGAAATAAGTTACTTTGTTAATAAAAGGGGAATAAGTTACTTTGTTAATAAAAGGGTTTTACATCCTCTTAATAATACCTGTATTGAAAGTTCAGTAAATAACTTGAATTTTCTCAGGAAAATGGACAAGAGAAATAAAAGCTGTTATATCTGGTTAAAAGTTGTGTATGTACTAACATTAAAAAAATAGAAAGTATTGGATTTAACTAAATTCTTGTCCTCAGTGAACAGTTAATAACCATTTAACAGCAAGAGTGAGATTTCTCTCCCTAAAGAGTGTATTTTACATAGTTATGTGCTTAATTATCCAGCAAATCCCACTTAGTTGTGTGGTGACCTGTGTACTGAATGAAGACATCAAAATATTAGAGAACTGGTTTTCATGTATTGTATTAATATGTTTTCAGTCTATTTATTTTTCATGGCAGCTAAAAATCCCATTTTTAATATACTCAGTTTGAAAACGTTTCAATGTGTCTTGAAAATAATTCAAAACATAGCAATTATAAAATAACATGAATATAGTATTTTTTGCAAAGATGGTTGCACACTTGAATAAACTTGAAAACTTAGGTAGGCACTTGACTCATTTAATAAAGCATAAAACCATGAAAAATATGAGGAAGCCAAATGTGACAACCTTATCCTATACTTAACAGTTGCAGAAATGAAACAAAAGTTGGGGATTCCACCTAGACTGTTAATGCAAGTGAGACAAAGTCACATGTTGCATACAGTTAAAATCCTTAGTATAGCTGATTAGATTGATTTTTCTTTTAGTCTACATTTGAATATGCATGACTAATGAGCGAAATTGCTAAATATTTGAGAACTAATTGGTTGGTTGGGTGGGTTTTTTTGAGGCTCCTTTTGCAATATTAAAATGACTTCTCGAAATTTTTAGTTTCATCATGCATTATTCATTCTGCAGCATGACATCACACTAGTATGATCCTTTGCTATTGAAATACGGCTGATAAACTGGAGAAAGTGAAATGGAATAAGTGAAGTACTCTTCTGTTGAAGAAACATGATTTTGCCACTTTGTCTTTTATGACTGACTTTTCAGTTGCTGCTTGGAGCTATCAGAGAAGTAATTCACCTGACATGGCTTTTCTACATGCTCATCAGCAACCAAAGAAAAGCAGCTTTTATACTTTGATATATTTCCAGTTTTGTTCAGCTGCAATACCTTTCAAATTGTCTTGGAGAATTTGACTCCTTTGTTTTTCCAGATATGTGTTTCGAAGAACTTAAAACTCACTAATGGCTACTTGGGCTGGGGGGGATATTTTCAGTGTAGCCCAATTAAGTGAGCTCAATTTAATTTTAAACCTCAGGTAAACTTTTTCTACATTTATATTAAGTGGAGCTTTAGACTGAATTACAACTTTCAGTTTTTTAATTTAAATACTAAATTTCAGGTTTTAAATTAGTTTTTAAAAGTGTTTTTTATCTTAAACAAGGATTTAATGTTTTAGAAACATATTGTTGATACTATGAACTCCACCTGATAAGAGTTTGAGAAAGCTTAAAGTTCTCCTGTGTAATATTCCCTTCATTTTTCACTTTATTCATTGCCATTGGAATTAGAACATCTCCCATGCATTATTCTCCATCATCCAGTGACAGATACATACAAATGACTTATTTAGGTAATAGTGTTTCTGCTCCTATTCTCTGCCCCACGTAATACCAAGTACATTAAATTTAGTACGACTGGATTCCTCTCACTTACAAAATGTTCATGTGGACCACGTATATGTGTCTCCCATTGCACTTAAGGAACTGTAGAGCTAAATGATACTAGCTTCATGATTTTGAGCAGTTCTTATGTTTTTAGTGGGACATCTCTTTTGAGCAAGGAAAAAAGGCTCTTGGCCATACTGCTAAATAGAGCCTGATTCTGACCTCCCCTAAAGAAATCGGGAATAATTGCACTTAAATCATAAAACCAGTGCAGAAAAGAACTTGCCCAGAACCATAGAATTTTAATAGACATTAAATCACAGTAGTGGTTGATAATTAATCCTCTGTCGATGTGGAAAAGAGCTCTAGTTTCTCTAGAAAGTGAGTGAGTTTCAACATATGTGAATAATGTATTATTGGCAAAAACTCAGTATGTTTGAGTTCAAGATATATTTTTAGAATGCTGGTATGACTCACTCTACAGTGTACCCTGATGTTGAAGCTTGAAGGTTAGAAACAATTCAGAAGCCCACTGTTTAAAACCTAAGTCTTATTAATCCAAAATTATAATGAGTGTGATCTGTTTTAAAAAAACAATGTAAAGGTAATCAGCTCAGCTCTGCTGAGACATTCAAAAATAATTCTGATGCAAGTAGAACCATTTCTGTTATAAACAAAACAAAATAAAGTCTACAACCCCACAGCTCTAAGAGAGCAATGAGAAAATACAGTTTGCTGATTGTTACCACTTTTTACAGGGTTTTTTTTTTTTCTTTTCTGGAAGAAAAAAAAAAAAAAATCACTGTTCCTTTAAAAATAAATTAATACCTTGGTCCATTAATACCTTGCCCAAGGAAACTAGGGCATGTATGAGATCTGTGTTCATTGTGAATCACTTGAGCATATTGCACTAGTCAGATTGCATTTCTTTACTGATGTGATTTAGAACTACCTGATTGGTTGAATGCCAATAGATGGAGAACTGTAGAATCATACTTCTGTAAAAATGAAGCTTTTAGTTTTTAGCTACTGTGTTTTCTTTCAGAGCAGAGCTGCTCAGATACATTTCTGGGAGATCAAGAAGAATAGCCATTACCATAAATTGGGAAAAATATGTTGCTATTAAATATAGGCTTTTAGCTATTATTTTAAAACTAAATACAATTGTACAAAGTTGTTTGGGTTTTTTTTAATGAATGGTTGTAGGAGTCACTTATTGTTTATGTACTATAGATAAGGTTCGACATGAACAAATGGCAGCACAACAGGAAACATATGCCATAGTAGTTAGTTCACACCTGCTAACTGCTTTGAATAGGCTTGGAGATAATATCAGACAGGGAATGAATTCATTGTTTAGACCATTGAAACTCTTTCTACAAAATCTGACCCTTTACAGTCCTTTCTTTGTCAGGGCACTACTGAAATTTATCCTGCTTTGAAAAATGACTGTTGCTATGGACATACTTCTACTCAGTGTACGAGTGTAAGCATAATCTATATTCACTGGTCCTGATGTTCATTTCACAAGAACACTTTTGAGGTTTAAAGATTTAAAGACACTTCTCACCCTAACAAAATTCCAGTTTCAGATGTGTTACTTAGTGTTAGCTGAATAAATAAAGATACTGGGGTTAATGCTTTCCAAAACTAAAGAAAGAAAAAAATAAATAGAAATTAAGAGGTACTTGGATAAAGAAGGATGGTGAAGTACACAGCAGCAAATTTTGAATAATCTTTCTTAAGTTAAAGGAATTTTAATAATAGCTTGCATTGTATCTAATGTAAAAAAACTAAAAGAGTAGAAAATAACAAAAAAATTGACTTGAATGGAATTGTGGAGTAGTGCTTCTGTAATTTAGCTTTTGTTTCTGCTTACATCCAGAGCTTTTGCACCACAGTTTTTACTCCCTACTTTCTCAACAAAGTTTTATCTAATTCTGAATCTCTCCAAAGTTGTCATTAGCTCAAGTTTTGTTGATGAGACTTAGCATGTGTCAGACAGGCGATTTTTTGGATTTTATATTCTTTTCCAGAAAGCTCCAAAGCCTTTGTTATCATATACAAATGTGCCAAAGTCAAAGAATGCTTGTGTTTTGTTAGTGAGATGATGAATGTTTAAAAGTGTGTAGAAAGGGATCTGACTAAGCTACCTTGGCTAGGTAAACCATAGTAAAAGAATATGAAATTAAAATTGATCATAATTCATATATAGCTATCACAGGGTTTCTTTGTGCTTTCCTTCTAAATGTTTGACACTAACCACCTCTGGGAACAGGGTACCAGATTTGGTAGACCGCTAATTTTAACCACTATGGGAATTCTTATATTTCTACTGCTTACTCTGATTGTGCATTTATAATGTTTCCCTCACATTAAGGCTCTGACAGACATGTAGCCAGCGGTTAAAAATCAGACAGCTGAAGCTGTTACTGCCTACAGCCCTGGCGATAGACTTTTCTGTCCTCAAGACAGGAGTGTATGATCCACTCACAAATCAACTCCTGAACTACCACAGGTTTCACCCCAGCATATTAAGGTAAACCAGTTCCAATTTTGGTTTATCCTGAGATGTCAGGCTGAAAACTGAAGGTTCAGGAGTTCATTTCTAATCTGATCAGATGCCGTTGTTTTGGGGGCAGCAGCATCTGTCAGAAGGGGGTTGTGTGCAACTGGGGAAATAACTGATTTAGCTGTTTGTCCGATTTTAGTCTCCTTCCACATGTCTGTCAGGACCTTCAATGTCTGCACCTACACACAGAATTACTGGATTTTTGCATTGTACTATTCATAAACTCAGCAGTGGTCTGATTCTTTCCAGTAATCTGCAAAACGCGAAGCTCTCAGTTTCTGTTTTCATTCACTGTACTACTTTAAGTAGTAAGTACAGATTACCACATCCACAGTGTAACGATCCACTGCTAACGGCCTGTTTGCCAAGAGCTAGGATATTGTTTGTACCTAATCAGGACAAAAAAAATACACTGTTTTATGATGGTATATAAAATCCATTTTTATTCTATTTTGAAATGTAATTCCTTCTAACTTTAAGATGTTCATTTTCTGTTGTAACAATCCAGTGAAATCCTCATTCAAAAACATATTTCTTTATTCTTTATTTCAGTAAAGAGGTTTTGGTGTTTTAATCCAGAAATGCTGGTGTTTGTTAGGAGAGAATAGTATATAGAGGTTAAGATAGATGAAATACTATGAATTGGTATTGCAAATAAACTGACAAACCAGCCAGCTGTAATTTAATATTGGCTGAGAATAATAAACACAATATAAATAAAATAGTATTGGATCAGAGTAAGAGGGTTTTGAAAGGAAACCTGGAGTAATAGTCTGTATATTTCTTGCAAGTACCCTTATGAAAAGACAGTTACCAAAAGTGAAGGATTTTAAAAAGAATTGTAACATAACAAACCTGATTAGATTTCTAAATGCATTCTGGTAAGAATTATACTCAAATATTTGCTGTATTTCTTAGCATAAACTGTACAGTATTTGAAAGACAAAAAGAAAAAGAAATATGCTAAGAATTATTACTGTTGGTTTTAGTAGTTACTCTTGGTCTGCTTATAATGTATCAAACAAAAATGTAATTGTGTCTAAAAATTACTGTTACTGTAAAAACAACTTTAGAAATAGTTTTGCAAAAACTATGGTTGATTAAAACCAAACAACTTAAAAACAAACAAAAAAACCCACCTTTGGTTAATGAGGCGTAAAAGTATTACCATCATGTAGATGGGGTATAAATTTATGGTAAGACTAGGTAAGTGGTTTTTGTTCCTGGTCTGTTAAATTATAAATCTTGGCCTTCATGTGGATGCCTACATCTCATGGCAAAGTCAGTGAAAATTGAGGACTGTCAATAGCTGGTGGAATCAGATTGTATAGTTTTAATTTTTTAAAGTAATTTCGTATGATAGGAAAAGCCAGAATTTTGTAAGCCAGCTTGCCTAATCCTTGATGATTAACTACATTCAGCATGATAACTTTTTCTCTGAGCCATTTTAATCACTGTTGTGAGGAAAACTGAACGCATCAGTTACTGTACAAATGTAACTGCTCTTAAAATCCTGTCCCTAGAGTCTGAGGCACTTGGAGGAGAGGAATAGTTCTGTTGCATAATTTGATAGTGGTTGTTGCTTTGTTTTTATGCCCTGGTTTTTTTCTGGGTAGTTATTTTAAAGATTTTTTTTTTTAACTTAACTGTTTTTATATAAATGCATATACACTCTTCTCACACTGGCAAGGAAGTTCAATAGCTAACTTGATGCTAATTCGTTTGTGCTTGTAAAAAAGTTTAATATATTATTGTGGTTGTCTTTAAAATATTTACTATTATGCTTTTATTTTCTTAATTTTTAGTGATATTTAGTAAGCACTGATAACTTTATGATAATTTTTAAAAAATGTTGATTTCAGAGAAGAGTTATTAATTGTTGTCAACTATTGCCTAAATTTTCTAAATAGGTATTTCAAAGGATAAGTGATCTGGAACAATGTTATTGATATTCATTGTGAAGAGTTTTGTGTGAAAACATAAATCAGTATAGCTAATTTTCTCTCCACAGCTCTTTGTATTTGTCTTTGCTAAATGTGATTAGATGATATGTTGTGTATGTAATATTAGAGAATTAACACTTTATAAATGTGGACGGTATTGTAATAGGTAGCAGGTAATTCATTGATTTCTGCCTTCTGAAGAGGCATATTCTGAATGGGAAAAAACCCTGGTTTTGTAGTGGGTTTTTTAGTAGACTGATTTTAGTGAGTCTAAATCAATAGCAGGTTTTTGAAACCTGTGTTTATGCGTTCAGCTAGACAGCATATGACATCTATGGCTAATCTCACCTGCTGCCATTGCCTGTTCCTTCTCACCTGCTGCTATTGCCTGCTGTTACTTACTTGACTTTCAAAGGAAGATAGGGTTGGTGGAACACAATTAAGAGTAGCAAGTTTTGATTGATTGATAGATATTTAGTGAGATTCTTTAGTTAAAACCTTACTTTATTTTGTGAAGTTTGATCTCTATTTTTGAAGAAGCAGCTGGAATTTTTGGCTACTAGGGGCTGGTTGTGCTTTGATTTCTATTAGCACGGACATTGGATTAATGAAATAATTGTTAATAAAAAAAAGTACCTTTTCCTTTCTTTTCCTTCCTTTTCTCCCTTCATGTGTTTTTTAATTATTTTTCTTCTGATTACAACCCGTAGTTGCAGAGCAGTCAGTAGCAGTGGGTGGCAGTCATAAATCCATAGATTTATTGTCATAGATTTCTGTAGCCTGGCTGCCTGCTGGTACAATTACCAGCTTAAAATCAACTGTGGAATTTGACAATTTGGAGGAGGTTTTTACAAAAATCAAGATTTTTAAGGAGGTTATTCTTAGCATTTGTAACTCAGTTCTCTTGAAGTCAAGGGGAGGTAGTCTTTGAAAGCATCTGGTAATCTTTTCCTTTCAAACTGCGTTTAAGTAATATTTGAGAGATTTTGTTTTGGTAAGGTAACAAAACAACTATGTTGATATACTAGGTACTGCACTTGTGCAGTTGAAATCATGAGAGTTTCAACTGTAAACTACTTTCTTGTCATTACATCAGCTTACTGCAGATATTAATTAACTGTATGTGATAATACTGATAACATCTGTACTTTAGAACGCAGCAAACAGCTTTTTGTGTTTGTATCATCCCAGACTAAAAAGCTCTGTTTATGCAAGGACTAACATGGGAAGCAGTTTTTCACGATTCTTACTTGCCACACCCATAGCTCTGCTTCTTTTGTGTCTGGCAGCATATTTGCTTCAATCTTTTCTGTGCTTTTCTTAACTGAGATTGGCTTTAACATGTGGCGGACTTTATTATCTTTTCAACTACCATCTTCTCTATGTTCTTTTTCTTCACAGGAGCATAAAACATGGCTGAGTCAAGGACCTCACGGGCTGTCGTTTAACTATGAACTCTGCTTTCCATCTGCCTTTATTTCAATTTGAGCTGCAAAATTATGAATTGTGTTTTAACTTTTCTCCCTATTACTTTTGCAAGCAGGTCTGGGTTTTGTCTGTGACAAAAGTTCTTAACATACCTCGTTTGGAATTGTCTGATATGTGTGTGTAATTGGAGTACATAACACATAAATTGGTATTCTGACAAATCCTGCTAGAGGAGAAGCAAGTAGTAAAGGACTGCCATGGATAGTTAATGGTAACATAGACTGTGGTAGAAAGGAAAATTCTTGTGTATCCTTTCTAAGAATAAGTAGTTGAGTACTGCACTACTTGAGTACATGAGATAGTGTCTCACACCATTCTTTACAGAAAAAGAAAATAAATTTTAGTCCTAGTTATGACGTCACTGATTTAGATTATAAGTCTCAGAATATTATTTTGAAGTAGCTGGCAGATAACTAAATCTGAATTTTATTTTAATATGATTTTAATAATTAATGTAGCAATCAATAGAGTATACTTATACAGAGATGATTGATTGAAGTATCCTTTAATTGCAGCCTTTAATTAGAATTGATGGCTCACCACCCTAGCTCTTGTCTATTATATTAATAATTACAAAATTCATTTACTTCCATTTTAATTTTGACCCACTGGGGAGCTATGTGGCTCAAATTTGCATCCTTGCAAATGAAGGTGATTTGATAGTGACGATATGGTATTGCCTCTTGTTTATAGATGTAAAAATATATACTTGTTAGTGTAATTCTGTTTAATCATGTCCTATCCAATTATTTATTTTAGGGAGAGTAAAGGTGCAGTGGCAGTTACTGGGCTGTTTTGCTTCTGCCATTTTGTTGTTATGCTAAATACTTCTTGGTCAAAGACAATGACAGTGGAACTTTATAGTGGTGGTTGCAAAAATGCCTGGTGGTTGATACAAAAAGACTTAAGATATTAACATTATCAAATATGGTTTGTTTCGGGTTTTTTTTCTTCAAGCTCTCAGTACTTTTTTTTTTTTCTTATTAGGCCATTCATATTAAAGATTTAATGAATTTTAGACAGCAGCTAATTTTTTTTTACTTATAAAATACTTTGAGAGGTGTGTATGTATCTATAGATATTTATATAAAAATGTCTTCCTTCCCCATGGACAAAGGAAAGCCTTACATTCATCCTTTTTATTTTTGATTGCCATACTTTCTTTTTGACATCCATTTGCTTTATTAAACAAACCTCCAAGATCTAAAGAATAGAGTGTTCTTTTTCTAACGCTGAAAAAAACCCAAAAAACTGTCTGAATCCTTTGTGGTAGATTTGTGGCAAACTAGTTTACTCTAATTTTTTTTTTCCCATGCCTTCCAGGTGACCTGTTAGATGAGATACTGTAGTGTTGATTAGCAAAGTTAGTGTTATCTTGCATACTGTAAGACATACTGTAAGCAGCAGACTTGCTGTCTTAGGCAAGTCATGTCTGTGGGCATACCAGAATATGATTAGAATACAGTTGAATTTTATAGTAAAAATGTCTCTGTCTTCTGTATTAAAAGGATACAGAACAAATACTTTTTCCAAATGAAAAGCTGATCTCATTGGCAATCTTTTTAAATTCTAAAGGTTTATCCTGCTGGATTCCCTGAGGCTTGCCTTTTTTTATCTTGGCTGTTCAGCCATACCATTGCTTAGAACATATACCGTAAGCATTTGAATAGCAATTGACTTAGAATATATTCTTGAGTAATGTGTGGAGAAATCTTGATTGTTTCAACCTTGATTTGCATGTTTGTGCGTAGACCCAGTGAGCAGAGGAAGATCTTTTTTGGTTACTTTCTGATTGGTTATCACTTTGGAGATCTGAAATGCATGTTTCCTAGGAGCTTTGCATGACGTGCATTATAGGCAGATACGCATTAGATAGTTGAGCAAGATTCAAATTCGTGCTCAGGAACAATGACCTCTAATCTTCACTAGCACATGAAATTTCTGCATGTTACAATTTCTTGCCAAGTCCTTCAATCTGATAGTAGTTAGGTGATGTTTGACAGTTTCCCAAATGAGCATCAGCATTGTAGTCATTTCCATGCTACCACTAAAACCACCTTGTAGTGACTGCATGAGAGAAATGTCTTGAAGGAGTTTCCTTTAGAAGATTTGATTTAGGGTAAAATTGGAAAGAAATCCAATTCTAACAGGACACAATGATAAAATAGAATTGATGTAAATTTTCTTTTCCCTACTCACTGTGCCAGAATTCTGGAGCAGACTGACTTGTATAAATCAGTCTGCAGGATATATGACATTTAAAGTTTGACATCTTAACTTGAATAAAACTAAAATAGCATTTTTTTCAGAGTTTATATACATGTGCTTCTACATGCACGTTAAGTCAGGAGAGGACAAAGTTGAAGCACAAAATGCAAGCTTAGATTTCCTTTTGGATACGCACCGTACAAAACAGAGCAATACCTGCCTGCAAGTCATAGAATAAAATATTGTGTATTGCTAAAATTTTATTGGCGAGGTACATCATCATTAATTAACTTTATTCTGAATTGTGAGTGCCAGAGGTTGTGACGTAACAAATAAGGAAATACAAGTCTTAGAGGTATCCAGCACCTAATGCCATCTTCATACTTGTAAATCTCCTTTTATGCTGCCTATATTTTACTTAGCCGATAGCCAGAAAGCAGTTCTCTTGGTGATTGCTCATCACTGTAAATGTAGAACAAAAAACTAGGTGGCTTTTCTGTCATATTTCTCTCTGATTTTCACCACCACTGTGGAGAGCTTCTGAAGGGTAGAAAAATTAGAGGTTCATGAGAAACGGACAAGAGTGAAAATTCCTTGTATCCCCTACTTCAGAAATTCTCATCTACCTGAGCTTGTGGCCTCCACAGGAACCCAAATCATATAGTTTTAGGCATTCCACTATTAAGATACCATTTTTCTTAACCAACAGCTTACCCCACACTCTTTTCTAGTCTTTTCACATTTATTTGCATTTTACATCTGTCTGGTGCTGCTGAAGGAAGTCCCCAGGGTGTCTGCAAGGAAAAGGTGAAACTGCATTTGAAAGGAGCCTCTGTCTGCTTTGGAAAACTTTAAACTCATTACTCAAGTTCCTTGAGGATTATTGCTGCAAAGTTTCATGTCACTGGCTAGACTGGGGGGGGGTGGGGAGGAAATTAGAGCTGTTGTAGGAAGATCCCAAAACCTGGGCAATTACGTCTTTAGGGAGTCTTGCCCTGCTTTAGGGAACAGGGTGCCTTCCAAGGGTGATTTTTTTAATGAAGAGAAAAATTTCACTGGGGAAAGGAGGAGGAATGAAAGAGAAGATGTGTTTCTTGTCTTATAGCTTTTGGGCATTTGTAAAGGACTAATATCTTGTTGATCCTTATACTGTCCATTGGAGAAGAAACTTTTCTTTAGTATGGCTGTACTCGGGACAAAATATTACGGAGCTACTAGGAATTAAACAATACAGCTGCTACACACATAGGGAAACTTATTACCAAGAAAGAGAGCCATGGTAATGTGATCCTATTTCTATCATCCATCTGAAAATACTACTTTCATCGGTATTATTTGATCATCTTGACACTGCCCTGCAAGCTTGCTTGCCCACCTTTCTAAGGTCTCACCTAACACAGCAGGACTTTGGACTTTAGCCTCAGGAATGCAGCTTTGGCACTATTTCAGAGAGTTTCTGGACTCTGTCATGATCAGCCCTTTGCACCCTGGATACTGTCCTAGTCCTACAAAATAGAGTATCCTATTTAAAAAAATAACTTGTAGCACAGGTACGCAGTTGTCCTGTCATATCAGTGAAAAAATACATTTCATATGTTGATATCTGTAGATGTCAACAGAGATGAGATCTGTAGATTTCATATGTTGATAAAATCTTCTGCTTTGTTTGTTGATAGCTTTATTGGAAGGCATTTCTATAATACCAGTAAGTAACACTACTTTATATTCTGGTTTGATTCACTGATAGAAGAAGTTTCATTTAAGTAAATTCCGCTAGCAGTGTGGAGTTGCACCTGAGCCAATGTAGAATAAAATTTATAATGCCAGCCTCAAAAGACTCTTGACTGGGTCATGGTTGATGATACACTCTAATTATGTATGTCAGGAGCAAACATTACAACAATAATCAAATACTGATACTTAATCTGCAATGCTAACCTGGTGCAAGCTCAGGTGGAATGCTATGTGAAATTGGTTTGGTTTGATTTTAAACGTGGAAGAAAGTTAATGAGTAAAAATATTTCTAATAAAAATAGCACTGATTCTGTTATAATTTAATAATTTTAAAAGTTTGGGAAAGTGGCTTTTCAAATTCAATCTTATAACTTCTGTAGTTGTGATGATTGCTTATAAATGAACAGCTGCATCTTCATTGCCACAGGCTTAAATTAAAGTCCCAAAGTCCCATAGGTTTTGAATTCCATAGCACGTTAGCAAGAAACCTACAAATATAGAAAGGCTCATGTTCTAAGAATGAGCACAATCCATGTAATATTCATGGTTAGTAAGGCAAACAAAATACAGCCTTACACCAAATGCTGCAGTGAAAAGCACTGTAGAAATTAAAAAGTACAAAATGACAAGGCTTACCATAATCAACAGAATAATGTGATACATTTTATGCTTATTTTTCATTTAAAAACTTAAATTTTAGATGAAAATGTATTCCTTTACCTCACTTGTATCTCTCTCAACTTAGTAATTCAAGTTAAAATAGCTCCCATTGTTTAAGCTGTTGCTTTTTTCTCTTTTTTGTTCAATTCGGTGTTGACTTAAAAACTCCACGTTACTTCTTTCCTTTGTACATGTATAAACACCTTGGTTATTCCTTGCTACTTTTTTTTCATCATTTCAATCATTTAATCATATCTAGAACCCTACAGTCTGCAGTATGTTTTCTTAGGAGTGATACAAAAAGCTGTGAAAAGTGCAGTGATTGGGGGGAATGATTATGGTCTCATAATTCTTCGTCTCAGAATATAACTGTCATGAATGTAATTCAGAATGATCTTGGTATCATAATGTAAGTGTCATGGCACTCAAAAAATTCCTCCATGTATTTTGAGGAGGAAATGCAAATTCAATGCATGGGAATGAGGTAATCAGAAAATCTTCAATTTTTTTATAGCAATTGATATCCATTTTCTACACTTGTCACAGTAGTTTAGTCTGCCCAGTATTTGTTTATGTGGTGGGTTGACCCTAGCTGGATGCCAGGTGCCCCGCAAAGCTGCTTTATCACTCCTCCTCCTCAACTGGACAGGGGAGAGAAAATATAACGAAAGGCTCGTGGGTCAAGATAAGGACAGGGAGAGATCACTCACCAATTACTGTCACGAGCAAAACACTCAACTTGGGGAAAATGAATTTAATTTATTACCAATCAAATCAGAGTAGGATAATGAGAAATAATAAAAATCCCAAACCCTAAATCTTAAAACACCTTCCCCCCACCCCTCCCTTCTTCCTGGGTTTAACTTTACTCCTGATTTCTCTACCTCCTCCCCCGCAGCGGTGCAGGGGGACAGGGAATGGAGGTTGCGGTCAGTTCATCACACATTGTTTCTGCCACTCCTTCCTCCTCAGGGGGAGGACGCCTCACACTCTTCCCCTGCTCAAGCGTGGGGTCCCCCGCAGGGTCACAAGTCCTGCCAGCAAACCTGCTCCAGCGTGGGCTCCTCTCTCCACGGGGCCACAGGTCTTGCCAGGAGCCTGCTCCAGCACGGGCTTCCCACGGGGTCACAGCCTCCTTTGGGCTCATCCACCTGCTCTGGCATGGGGTCCTCCATGGGCTGCAGGTGGGTATCTGCTCCACCGTTAACCTCCGTGGGCTGCCTCACCATGGTCTTCACCACAGGCTGCAGGGGAATCTCTGCTCTGGCGCCTGGAGAACCTCCTCCCCGTTCTCTGCTGACCTTGGTGTCTGCAGAGTTGTTTCTCTCACATATTCTCACTTTTTTCTTTGGCTGCCGTTGCACAGGTTTTTCCCCCTTCTTAAATATGTTATCACAGAGGCGCTACCACCATCACTGATGGACTCAGCCTTGGCCAGCAGCGGGTCCGTCTTGGAGCCGGCTGACATTGGCTCTATGGGACATAGGGGAGGCTTCTAGCAGCTTCTCACAGAAGCCACCCCTGTAGCCCCCCCTGCTACCAAAATTTTGCCGCACAAACCCAATACAGTTTACTAGTCAAAATGTTCAACTCGGAAGCTAGCCTTAAGGATGGATTTGAAAGAGTTACAAGGGTCCCTTTAAAGACACTTGATTTGTTTCATAAACATGTTTCTAAGGGCACCATTTGTGACTATAAGAAAGGTTTACACATTTAATTGAAAGGCAGAGTTCAAAATGTACTAGTCCTAGGTTCTCAAAAACATAAAAAAGCCTAAATACACAAATGCATAATAGTTTAGGGTTTTTTATTAGGATATGCATATACTATTGCTCCTGAACAGATCACTGTTCAAGAAGATTTTGAGCAAGACTATTTATTTGATCAGCCTTAGTGTTACCTCACCTGATGTTTCTGTGAAACAATGTTGAACCCTTTGTTAACATGAACCACATTTGACAAAGAGGTGAACATCTCTCAGATAATTAAATTCTTACATGCTTTGTAAAGATAAGCATCTGTGGATTGGAGAATGATGCTATGAAGGCCTCCACTAAAGGAAGGCATCAGCTTATGCCTACATAAGGTGCATTTCTGTCCCCAGAAAATCGACAGCTCTGGGAAAAGCTTCAGTCAGAGCCTGCACCTTCTTACCTTAGACACAAAGATGCAAATCTATAGGGAAATAGGCTTTATCAATTCCACCTTCACAAAATGACTTGAATTTTTTTGATGTTGTTTTTGTTGTGATTCTGATCTTGGTTTTTCTCAGGAGTGGGGATAAAAAAAAAAAATGGCCATTTTGTATCATGCAGGAGTAAAAAATCCGTGGATTTATATTGGTTGTCTGTGAGAAGATTAAGAAATCTAATTAGGCTGGAAAGTTCTTTTTCAAATGGGCAAAAATTATTTCCTTGTCATAAAGCAATATCTCATGAATGATCGAAGAATAGGGATTGTACTCCATCTGTTTTCTCCCATTCTAGGATGTTATTAAGTGATTATACACCTTTTAAAATTCTCTTTGTTTATTTAGTGCTAAAATAGATTTCAGAATGAATAGCAATTTCAGGCTGTTTTATTGTTTTTGTGGAGAGAAACCTAAAACTAGATTTGGAGGAAAGCAGGTAGATTTTAAAACCTGACTTAATTCTGATATACTCGGTCAATAACAGCATTCGGAACAGTCCCCTTACAGCCTCTAAGCTGTGAAAACAGAGGATATGCTGTTATTACTGAAGCTTTGTTCAGTTAGTGACTTGCTCTGAGTAGGTACAAATTAAAGTTTCAGAAAAGACTATTACTGTGTATAGCTGTGAAACATGGTCCGAATCGATACAAGGTATCAGTGGACAGTTTTCACTTTGCTTATGCTGTTTCTGTCCATGATGAGAAACTATTTACTGCAATTTTTCATTTCTAGACTAGAATAAATGCTTCTTGCTAGGGTTTTGCCTTAAAGTAGTACACAATTCTTCATTTGTAATTGTTTGTAGTTGAATCTGTTTCAATTTAGAGCACTGTTTTTTTAATGTACTTTGCATGTACCTGCTCCCAGAAACATGTGTTAGACGTATTTCAAATACCTATATCAAAAAAGGCATAAAACATGGATATGCTTATATGCAATCAATTCTCTGATTAAAAAATTTTGATTGAAAAAGTTGAACAGTATTTATTTATTTTTGGGGTTGATTATTTTGACTACATCTGAGTCAAAATGATCAAAATGCATTACTGACTAGTAGGTGTTCTGCCTGTGTAAATTATTTGAGTTGTGCCAGTTCTCCTCCTGCCTTTTCCTCAACTTTTGCTGTTCCCAGTTGATTGCCCTGTTAGACATAATTTATCTCAACCTATACTCAAAGTAGCTTATCTCCTTTGATCTTAAGTAGTGATAGTTAGGACTTATTAAAAGTTTCAACTGCCAGTGCTTTGGATGTACAAATTTCAAAATTAATCTTCCCATTCAATTTATTTTAATACAATACTTTTCACCTTGTGAAAATTTTACTTTGTTTAGCTAGTCTTTTCTCTGTTTACTGACACTTCAGATGTATTCTTGAAAATGCACCTTGTTAGCATTTAAATAACATTCCTAACCTTAGCAAGCCATCATACTGCACCTTTTCCACAGATTAGCATTTTGTAGGTCCTCTCTCCAAAATCCAAAGATACATTTTATTTTGCCAAAAAAGGAATGTGAGCAAATAGCTAGTGAATAGCGAACTATGAATTCTTAAAGATTCCACACGTAGTTAAGTTTTGAGGGCAAGAAAAAGACATTGTCTTTATTGATGGTAGGTTATATTGGGGAAAAAAAGAAGGGGCAGGGGGCTGTTAGGCTGTCCCCTCCTCAGGCATATAAATGCTTTGGAGCATTTTCACACTTATGTTCACCTTAACATACATTCCTGCCTTAGGTTAACTTGGCTTGCTAATGCATGTGAAAAATGATACGTTATCTGGGTTGATGATACCATCTGAATTTGCCACAATAATATTAAGCATATCAGAGGACTACCACCACTCTGATGCTATTATTTTGGGGGGTAAGAGATCATAAGGTTTGGGGAGTGTAAATGCTCTTTAATAATCCAACTTTTGCTGGCCAGTGTAATCTTGCTGTAGGAGTGCCTGTCCCTAAGGCTCTAAATCCTGTGATGGAAAGCGTAGTACCAAGTGGTATGGGAGGTTTGGAATGGTGTCAGTATTTGTCTCTTCCCTCAGCAGAATTACTGGGGTCCGGCTCCTTTCCTGCAGCAAGGGAGAAGTTCTGCAGTTGGAGAGGAAGAAAGGAGCAGCAGAATAGCTACTGCACCATTCCTCCTACCCATCCCCAACACATGCACCTGCAATGCTCCCCTGCTGCTGAAGTAGAGAAGCTGTGTGAGCATCCCTCGTTTAGTGTTGGAGCAGAAAACAGGCTTACGATTGTGGAGAGCTGGGCCATTCCTGGTACAGAATTCATACAGGGAGTTAGTACAGAATCGGTACTGTTCTCAAAGTTCACATTCTTGATTTATAATTCTGCTGCCATCCTATAAAGATAAGCTCTCAGGCAAACAGAGAAAGGAGACAATTTTGTGTGTATTCATATCAGTAGAGAGTCTGATTTTTAGAGGTGAACTTGTCTATTCTCCTTGCCTATTCAGGAGAAGAACTGGTGAGGTTCTTAATTCTATGAAGTTTATCTTATGTTACTGCACAGCAGGGCCATGGAGGATTATCTGAGCATCAGCAACTTGTGCAGATTCGATAAAATTGCAGCCCACAGGGAGGCTCTCTGGAAGAGTAGCAGTGGAAAAACTCTGCTGCCTTGGAGTCATCCGAGATGCAGATTCCTTCCTCCCCACTGACTTCTGAAGAGGTTTTCTGAGCATGATGTTGAGCTTATGGTTTAACTTGGGGGGAGATTTATTCTTTAGGCATTTATATAGTAGTTTTATTTCAAGTGGGTTTATTTATTTCATGTTTTATACAGGTTGCTTGTGCATGTGGGCACACATAACTTTAATTCACATTGTTGTAAAACTCTCTTTGCAAAGTGTGAATGTTTACTCTGCCTTCCAGGGAAAGTTTTCTAATCGCAATATTAGTGTATGATTAGATTTGATCATCCTGTTTTAATGTGGCATCTTTTATTATTTTTCATTATCAACTGCTTAATAACCTGACAGTCTTCATCAGAGTCAGTACCTTGTATGGATTCGTGTTAGAAATGATCATTCTTCTTTTTCGCTTATCAAGATCTATCTGATATGATATACTGGAAGATTAACAGGTGTCTGCTAGGTAAATAGTAAGCACATATAAGGATGTTAAAGGATTTCTATGTTAGAACGTATGGAAAATCTTAAACCAGGACCTGTCAGAAAAGTATTTATTTTAGTTTTTAAACAGAAGTTACAGGATTTCCATCTTAAAAAAAGGGGGGGGGAGGGGGGCAAAAGAACAGATAGTCCTAAAATAGTCTTATGAGTTTGATGTAATGCAAGAAAATGTATGCCTTTTAAGCCTACCTAGAACAATCCAGTGGTTTATTTTTCAGCTTAAATTTATCTCCTTAATACAGAACAGAAATGCAGAGAATGAAACTGATAGTTTCATTCAGTAGGTTAGTAGTATATTCAGTCCAGGTTCTTATCTCGCAGTTAGATTTATGTTGAAGACTTATTCTCTATGAAGTTTCAATTACTTTAGTGGCAATATCCATAGATTTAAGGATCTGATAATGACGTTTTGGCTGTTAACATTTTGATTGCGTTCATTCCAGATGAATTCTGACACCATTCAGTTTCTAAACAGGAATGCTTGACCCACTCTTCCAAAGCAGGGGAAAAAAACCCTGTTTTTCAGCCCTGTTCTTGATCAGTGAAGTTGCACGAGCTAGCTGCCCAGAGTTCCTCAAACCCAATAATGTAGACATTGAAATGTGGTAGCATTTGTATAAACACCGAATTGTGGCATTACTCTTTTGAAGAGTTGAAAGTACTCAGAAAATGACTGGCCCATAGAAAAGGCTCCTGTCTGGACCAGCCATAGTACTGGTAGGAGATCTTTTGTTTGCTTCATCCGATTCTCTTTCTAATGGTGAAAAGGTACAGAAAGTAAAGAAAAAGCTAAGGTTCCTAACTCTCTCTCTTTTTCTTTTTCTTTTTTTTTTTTTTTTAAATATTCTGTGGACTTTTTATAACAGAACGTGCAAAAAATGAATTTCAGCAAGGTACTTAGCTCATTGGTACTGAACTTGCCAAGGCCATTATATCTACGTTGACTATTTTAAAGGCAATTTTATACAAAAATGAAAATAGTCCAGCAACTATCAGTGAAGCAGGAATTTTTGAGTGCTTAGGAGAAAAGAATATGTAGCTGTGTGATGGCTATAAAAATAGAGAAAGAGCAGCTGTCATCCAGTGCAAAAAGTTGTGAAAAAGTTCTATTTAGAAACAGTTCTGCCTACATAACATTTTCTACTCCTTTTTATTGTGGACTTTTACATGGCAAAATATTTGTGAATTTATATAAATCTGCTGGTGGGTGGAGATGATTCTGGCATTTGCTTTCGGCGGGAAATATCTCTTTTTATTGACAATTCAGTTCACCTCTTACTGCATCAAAATCGTTTTACATGCTGCCTTATTACTATACCGAGGCAACGCTTTTAATGTTACATAGCATTAATAGTAATTATTATAGCTTTAGTATTAAGAGTAATTAAACATTTATGTTGTATCTGTCTCTGGAAAACAAAATCGTGTCATGTGTGTATATATGTGTGTATATAGGGAGCCTTTGAGGAGCCCAGTGTCTAATCTAAGCTAATACTCAAAGCTCGCTGTATAGTTAAGGGTGAGAGCTTCGTATCTTGGTGGGTTGATTCCATCCTAAGGTAGATGGGGTGCATTGTTCATGGACATCCCTGTCTTTCTTAAACAGCTACCTTGGACTCAATGCATACATTTTAGAAAGATAAATTTACATGGAGATAAATGCCATTCATAGAAAAAACAACAGGACGTGCTCTAAAAGGGTTAAAATCTGGAAGTCTGAAAGGAGCTAGGAAGGCAAACAAAAATAACTGTAGCATATTGAATGCTTGGGTGATAGTCACAAACTCTTCCTACCTGCTTTCCATATAAACCCTGGACTAGAAGTCCACTGCTGAGAGCAATGGATTTAATTAAACATACATCAGCTAAAATCTGTTATGGGCAGAACATGGATTTGGACTAGCATTTAGTAGAGGGGAAAACAGAAGAAGGAAAATACGAAAAGGTATGTTTGTGTTTGCACACGTGTGGTTGTATGTGCCCATTCCATGTGTGTGTTATAATGACTGCATCAAAATGGGAGCTCATCCTGTTTTTGACATGACAGCATTCTTCCTAGTCTGAAAACATAAGGTGTATGCATCCTTGACTATTTACTTATATTTCGGGACTGGGATGTAGAATAATTCTTATGATACAGTTGCTGTAGTGTCTCTCTCTACATTTTATCTTGAACACTATAGATAAAGGTAATTTCTTGCAGGATCATGATTTAAATTAAAAAGCATTCAACAGTAATAAGCATGCTCTTAAAAAATGTTTCCATGATCATTGTCAATGTTTACTTGCAAGTATATAAAAAACCCCCATATAATTGCAAATATTTTAATAAAATCTCTAATCTAAACCTTGAGTGTAGCTCATTTACCTGAGATTTGGTATTTCCTTCCTCCAAACAGATACATAGTAATGAACGTATTAGGCGATTTGATTTCTTGAGCCAATTGGCCTTATCTAGGAGGATTTTCCAGAGCTTTTCACAGGCTTTTAAACTATGGAACTTGAGAAATATTTTTAAGGAGAAAAGCTCCCTTGGTGATTTGAACTGTTATCACTCTAAATTATAAAATGTATCAGTTCCTATGATTTCTCAAAGTATATTTTACAGTTTAAATGGGTGGGTTTTTTCCTTTGGCAATTGTATGTGTAGGAGGCACTGTTAACAAAGGTTCATATTGCTATAGCGTAGCATAAAAGCTGTAATTGCCAACTGAACATTAGTTTGCATGAAAAATATTCTTCAGTGCTTTTGTTGATATGAAAATTCATTCCCGATATCTTGAAAAACACGTGTAATTTTTTTCTTTCTATTCTGTGGTCCCCTTCCAAAAATAAGGTCGGCTCTTGTTTTCTCCAACAGATTTGGTCTTGCGGTTGTATTGTGTGTGCCTGTTTTTTAATGATTTTGAAAGCTTTTGCTTCTCAGAGACCTTTACATTTTCATCAAACTTAGGTATTGGATTTTTATTAACATGTTTATTTATTTAGATGCTTGCTGTTCACTGATACGGGAAAAATAGTAACTGTGTGCAACATTTCAGGCACCTTGGTAATCTTAAAAATATATGAATAAGCGAATTATTATATTACAATATTAGAAAAGATTTATAAGCACCATAGTGTTAGCAGAGAACATCACATAATTTGGGGACCCTAACTCCTCTGATTTTTTTAATAGATGAAAAATTTAAATAGCAATGAATAAATTTTAAATATTTTGTACTTTGTTTAAATTCTATATTTTGTATTCCCATTGTTTTTTTTCATTATTTTGTTCTTGAGGACAGACACCTATAGGAAATGTGTTCACTTTCCAACTTAGGGAAACTGAAGATGAGATGATGACAGTTTAGCCTATTTACCAAACAATTTGGGAGGTAGAAGGGAAATTAATAGGGGATTGTTTCCCCAAATACTATTTTGGGGAAGTTCTTCTCTGACATAAAATTTAACGGCAGCAAAATGTGAAAATTCTTCTTGATCCCTTTCTAACTGCTTTTACAGTTAGATGTAAATGTTATGATGGAATCAGGTGGGGTTTGATTTTGTTTGTTTAAGTAGTTCATTTGTTATAGATCGTTTTACAAATAATATATTAAGACAACCATTTCCCCAAACAAATGGAATAAAAACATAGTGCTTCTGTCCATGGTTTGAGGTCTTTCTTAGTTCTAGAGCTTTTATTTTCCAGAAACATGCTTTCCCAAAGCATAATTAGGCTGTGCTCACTTTCATTGCAGCCCTTTGTCATTGATTTGCACACACAATTTCTCTCTGAGTGTTTCTCATCTAAGTAAGAGTCTGTCATAAAACCATAGCAAGACAAAATCTCTGACCTTTGGTTTGGGGGAAACTTACCAGCTTTTGCAGTAGAATCTACAGGTTTTTTACAAACAACTCTTAAACAAAGAAAAGTAGTTATAATCCTTATTTCTTGTCTTACACGTAACAGTATAATAATAGTAATTCCTCATCTCTCTTTATGTAATTTAATTTTGGGGAAATCATCATCAAATCCTTAGCTGATATCCAACAAAACGGTTTATATTCAATGGATTGTTTGCTTTGTAAGATGACTCATCATCTCTTCTAAGCCTTTCATAATTAAGAGGTTTGGGGTTTTTTCCTTTTATTTAAATCTTTTTAATTTCCTAGGTTTCTCTCTCACATGAGAATAATCCGTTTCTTCAGACTCATAACTATGTTAAACCTGGATTCATGTAATTCACTCTTGTGACCAGAGCACAATGGACTGTAAACTTGAAGTTTTCATATAACTCTGAGAACTCATACAGTTCATACATTTTACAGAATATTTAAACTTGATTCATTTCAATATCTGAATTCTAGTGAAGGGGTCACATATTCAATAAAAGTAAAACAAATTGGTATATAAGTGGGTATGAATATGTATATGCACATATATGTGCATGGCTATCCATATGCCACACCTAAAAGACGTGTTTTCAGTATGAGTTCAGCAGTCAGTTTCTTCTGCTAAGGCTAGTAAGGCTTCCTGTGAATACCTGTTAAGAAAATATTAGAGGACTGATGTTAGAGGACCCCAAGTTCTAACATGTATTTTTGCAGATTTCAGCAAGTCACGTGCGTGGGTGCATGTGCTTGGTAGTCATCACAACTGTTAATGTGTTTCAAGAAATAGACCACTTATTCTGACTTTCTACTTTTATTAAATGCTTGACTCACGTAACGTATAATGTAGCTGCAGAAAACATTAATAGTTAGAATTTCAGGAGGAGTAATTGCAGATGAAACTGTAAAGGGAACAGTTTATTTCTCTCTGAAAGAAGAATAGAGCTTTAGTTAAGCTAAATGCATCCAATCAGTAATCTTGAAATTTAAAATCAAAGTTAAGGATGCCCTGGTTTTATGTCAGAGATATCAAGAAGATTCTTAGAGGGCGTTATTTACTTCCTTTCAATTTGATAGATTCCCTTCAGTTAGATTTTTTTTTCTTTTTTTCAGCTATTTTAATTGCTGTTAAAATTGGTATTTTAACTTTTAGTCCGAGAAGGTTAAGTTTTACTCCCTATTTGTGTAAGTGTTCTGTACAAACAGTTCCAAAATTATTTTGTCTGGGTGAAAACAAATGCAGCACATCAATGCTTTAGAATTGCTACCAGCCCATGTTTCCCCTTTCAGTTTGGGAAGTCTATTAGATCATCAATCTTTGCTTTGAGAGAGAGACATCTTTCTGTCTGTGATGAATATGGGAACAGGCTCGATATTAAGACCAATTAATTCTCTCTCAAGAAACAAAGGTAAAAGGACAGGAGGGAGATAAGGACCAAAGTAGAAAACTGTCTTGTTGAGATTTCTATGACACTTTGCACATATGTGGAATGTTCTTGTGTTGCATTTAAGGCTGTGTACATTCTGTCATTTATATGACAAAGGTTTTTCACATCTGTTTAAGGTGGTGTGAAATACTGCCAATGCATTTGAATAAAACACATTTTTATTGTCTGACTCTCATTTGCTGAGGTTTTATGCAAGTGTAGAGAGGAAATGTTATATGCAAGGAAGAGTTTATCTGATTTGCACGTTAAGCGCATTATTGAAAATGTTTACATTGCTCGGGAATGGTGTCAAAGCGCAGTCCTGTTTTACCAAGAGCTTTTGCAAGATCAGTTTTAGGTTGAAGCGGTCACTGGCGGTGTTGTATAGAATCCCACTCCACAGGACGTTTGATCGTGGGTCACACAAATAAACATATGGGATGTTAGGGTTAGTAGACTGCTGTACTGTGAGTTGTCAAATAAAAAGCTTAATGCAAATCAGCTGATGAGAGATTGTAGTGTAGCCTTTCATTTAGTTAAGGTTTTAGCTTTGGCTCCTCTGTCAGGTTTTCCCTTTCAGTGTCAAAGAAAATGGCATGGTACACTGGAAAAATATAAGGAGATTTAATTAGTGGATGTATTGGGATTACCCTGGGCTGGTAATGCATTGTGCTTTTTAGGTTTTCAAATGCTCTTTAAGATTGATGTAAAAGTCCAATGAAAAGTATGTAGAGTCATATAAATGCCAGACAGCCCTTTCTGAAGGGTACAGTGCGTTCCCCAAAACATTTCAACTAAGGTTCATAAAATACAGAAGTGCATATAACATTTCGTGAGTGTTTCTGTGAATACAGTAGAACTTTTACACATTGAATCAGAGTCTTTAAGCAAACAATGAAAAGTTTAATGGTAATCATATATAGATGTATGCCTGTTAGATATAGAAATAAAAACACTGAAAGCATCATCATCCTTTATCCTGTTGCATCTTCTAGCATTTATTCTAATGGTTGTTTTAAAAGTTGTATTGGTTGTCTAATAAGTAAATAACAACCTTCTCGGAGAAAAAGCTTGTAGTCTGTTGTTTTGAATTCTTGATAAAATTAGTGCGATGTGGTTGCCAAGGATATTTGCCAGAAGTAAAGTTTTACGTGGTTAAAGGAGGAGGAAGGAAAAATGAATGATTAAAATAAAGCTATTGCAAGCTGTTTAGCTTTTAGACCTAACTAACTTATTAGATTTCAGAACAGGTTTTTATTTACTTACTTTTAAATTGCCTGATGGCTGCTAATGGTTTCATCTTTCCCTCCCCCATAGAACTGCAGAGAAAAAGAGTATCTTATATCGTAGAATCATAGAATCGTTTAGGTTGGAAAGGACCTTTAAAATCATCGAGTCCAACCATTAACCTAGCACTGCCAAGTCCACCACTAACCATGTCCCTAAACACCACATCTACACATCTTTTAAATACCCCCAGGGATGGTGACTCTACCACTTCCCATGCCATATTTGTTTTCATATTAAAAAACTAGGCCCAAAAATTTCCCTCTAAAAGCTAAACAAAACAAAACAAAAACTGATTAATTTTTTTTCTCCATTAGTTTTAAAAATCTATTTTTGATGAGCAGTACAGGCAGACTTTTTTGTGCAATTACATTCTGCCTCTATTATTTGATAAGAAAAAGTTGAAACATACATGTGCAAATTGAATTTTAATTCTGATATAAAAAGAAAGAAACCACATTTTACTTGCTGAAAAGTAGAGTACATACAAATACTGAGTAATTTGCTTGGGTTCCTTAGGAAAAGTAAACGTGAAATGATTGTAGCAACAGCAGCAGCAGCAGCATGTATTTAGATAGTGGTTTTCCTGTTTTGCAACCACGTGCAAACTTCTGTCATGGACTTTAGTATTATTGAACATACATAAAAATAATTTCTCTGTTTTTTTTTAATGTACTGGGGTGATGACCACCTACTCTACATGTGGTCATTTTCTGTGGCAGAATTATTCTTCTCTTGTATAAGTTTTATCTCTTCATATGTACAATACATAATCCTAACTCCGATTGGAATTGTAAATAATTTAAAAAATAGAGTAATTTTATATTGGCTATGTTTGCACAAAAAAAAAAAAAAAGGCATTGATTATTTGGTAATTTGGCTTTCTCTAAGTCAGCTATTTAAAAAATGAGATCAGTATTTTAAATACATATTTTGAAATTCATATGACAAAAAGTGTATATAGATGGCTGAGTTTTTGTTCACAGAAACGTGAAAAAAGGAGTGAATGCAACTGTTAAAAAACTGAAAATGATAAATAATCTGACAGTTTACTTTAGACACTAATGGAGCCTAAAAGCTTTTAGAATGACAGAAATTTCACCAACTTTAGTGATGCATAGGCTTATTTTTGTTATACAGGTTGGTCATATAGCTGGCAGTTTTCCTTTTGTGTGACTCTTGTAAATTGTTGTACTCTGTTATCTGAGTGAAAAGCTATTAGAGTTGTGTGAAGGAATACAACAACATCACTTCAGAAGACTAAAGCAGTTCCCAACTGTACATGTGTACAATTTCTCCACACTTTTTTTTAACTTTTTCTTTGTTGACGTAACTCTCAAAGAAAATGTGCTACTATTGTGATGCACTTTAAAGCTGTATCCTATTCTACGTGAAATGTGCTTTTGCATAATTGTATTTCTTCATGGAACAGTGATTTCCATTTACTGCATCCTGATTTATACATATTAAAATGTAGTGTGTTTGGTCCGTAGTATGACATAAAGTATATTTTTATTATATTGCACCTTCTAAAATAACACAGATTGTAGAATACCCTTTAGTTGCTTAGTGTCAAGTCTAATGAAATTCCTGTTTAGCATCGACTGTTTTCCTTTCAAATGTTTTGACAGTAGTCATCCCTGTTAAGTGCTTTCCGTAGTAGGCTCCAGTAGCTTGGACGTAACCTGATCTGTGTTTTGTTTCAGTGTATTGTCTGCTGACCTAGAGAACACTTGCATTAGCTGCATTGATCAATCCACATCACATCTCATCATTTAGGAGACAATTAATACTGCAGCGTAAAGACTCCCCAGAGCATTTTCTTAGAGCTGGATTGCTTTACACAGAAACCACAGGAGTTGTTTGCAAAAGGGGAGGAAGCCAAGCAGGAAGAAAAAGCATTAAGAAAGCTTTGTCTAGGAACGAAGTTTCATTTTCTGTGGTGACTTCCACTTATGTCATTTAAACTCCCTGTTTTGATGGAGTGTTTTGGGAAAAAAGAATTAGCTGTATTTTGAAGTTGATTTGTTGGAAAGACACTATAACAGGTCACATAAATGTTCTAAAAATCTTGCTCTTAACAAATATGCATTTGATTGTGATACTTGCATAACTTGCTGTTAAGTGTAATCATTTTATCGTTATATTTTATCTCAAGGATTATTAACCTGACAGCTTTTGAAATACTGATTGACATGTTTTAATCCTAATTGTAGTTATTTTTAAATAACATTTTAATAGAGAAAAAAATGTTTGTTTCTCATTCTGTCAGTTTTGCTGTAGAGCATCTTCCACAAAGTTGAATTTCCTTATTGCCTGATACTGTTTCTTAAGAAAAAACTCTTTGAAAGATTTTAAGTGTACATGCACACATTAAGTTAATGAGCAGGCAGGGCTCTTAGTGTGCTGTTTCATTTTAGGTAATGAAATATTTCATCTTTAGAGATCATCCACAGAAGCAGAGGAGAAGCATTTACTAATAAAAATTTTTTTTTTGGCAGATGACTAAGATTAGTGTACTGTTCTCTGTTCAAGACTATGTAGCAGCGTTGTAAGGAGCATATCTTAAGATGAGTTGGTAACAGTAGATATTACTAAAGACATAAAATCGATAGGAAGGGGATTTTAGGGAGGAGGTTACTTACCTCCCTGGTACATTTCTCTAACCTATGTATTGCCTGTGATTCTGTGCAGCCTGTACGATGATAATGAGGCCAACTAACATGTTGTGAACTTCAGAAATCGTTGCAAACTTCTTAGTATTTACCACATCATTACATTGTAATTTTCATTTATTTAGGTAGAGTGAATGAATTTTTCATCAGAAAAGATTCATATGTGATCATGTCAATAATATTTACTAGGAATACGTCAATGACAAAAAATATATTTATTTTTGTGGTAATACCATGGCTCAAATTTGTTATTTTGCTTCCCCTCCTGTAATCTTGAAGCAAAACATGCACTGGCATCGAATAGAGATGTGTATTTGGCATATCTTCGCATGGCAGTATTACTGTGTTTTCAGGAATACACTAATATCATGATAGCTCATGTTATCGTTTTCTTCTGTTAGTAGAACTGTTCTACTGGTATTTGAAGGTAAAAACATGGTGATGAAAAATAATTAATTTGAGTATCTTGGAAATGCACAGAATGTGTTTGTGGAAGTATGGACTGCATGAAATTTCAAAGGAATTTTACTTGGACATCTAGGTTGTCTTGTTTTGTTATTTCTGCAGAACAAAAGTAGAAACTACAATACTCCCTTTTAAGTTTCATTTTCCCAACTCCCGTTAGGTCCTGTTTTTCAAGTCAAAACTGATTTTGTGGAACCCATTTAAGTGGTTTGATACATGGAATACAGAATGTGCATTGTTTCAGTGCATTGTCATACTTGTATCCTTAGGATTGATACTGGTTTTTTATATTCTTTGTCTAGTGAGGATGTATCAAGCTGTAACCCAGTATCTAAAAAAAGCTTTTTTGCTATACAGTAAAGCCGTACAAAATCATCTAAAATCACCCTAGTCACAAAAAATAAATGAAATATTTTTCCACAATCCTGCATCCATCTTTGGCCATCCTGTAGATGTTTTAAATTAAGAAATCAAAGAAATAAGGACTGGTGTGTTTTTTGTAACACAAACAGCACAATTTCAGTTTGGAAAAGGGTTATGTGGCAATGTAGGCTTTGTCTAAGCCTTTCTAGAGAATTATAACTAAAGCTATGGTAGTTATTTAATGTTTGTTAGTAATCTGCATAGAATTGCAAATTCTATGAGGTAGTATACAAAAGACGAGACAAACATGGCACATCAGACTGTCTTTCTCCAGGCTACAGGGATAGGCAAGTCATTATAAAAGTCAATGAAATTAAAGGTGAGAGGAAGTAATGGTGATATAAGGGAGAGGGAGTGACAGCCAATACAAGTGCTTCAGACTGGAGAGGAGAATTAAGCAAAATGATACAGAGCAGAATAGAACGATTAGAACTGAAAACCAGGCAAAACTGAAATGACAAGAAACGGAGGATTATACTTCACTGCAGAGTTTGGGAATGAGGAATATGTTCAAGGACTGTTTTCCTTAAGCATCTGTCCTATCTTTTCAGATGAGTACGGTGGGAAAGTGTCCCCTCCTCTGCTTCATTGCGACCAAAGGCCTAGTATTCTTACACATAGAATAAATATGTATTTCACCTATCAGACCTATTTGACAAGTGTATAGTATTTTCTCATGACCTTAGAACATGGATGCTTAGAAGGTAGTCACGTGGGGTCTAGATATCCTGCATGAACGGTATTCAGCATAACTCTAAACAGAAGTTCTTGAAATGTGATTCATGGGGTATTGACTATTTATTTGGTACAAGCTTTCCTAATTTCCAACTGCTAAATCACATTGAAGACAGCTTAAACTCCGTGTATTCAGTAAATAATTGCAGTTACTGCAGGGATGTTGTAAGGTAGGAATGTTATAAAAGACAAAGTGGATACTCAAATACATGAGATCAGTTGGCCTTAAAAGGTCTTGCCATAACAACTTGCAGCTGTTTTAAGAAATGATATAATAACGTCTACACTGAATGAATGTATTTGCAGTTCAGGTGTTCATTACAAAAGCTTATTCCAAGTGCCTCTATAATACTGGCTATTATGTTCAACCTTGTGTTGCCTAAAAGTTGTACAATATTTCAGAATAATCTAGAACTAGGCCAAAATCATTTAAAAGACGTATTCTGCACGCACACACCGTATTTGCTAATATTTCCAACAAAACCTAATGGGTTTTGGGTTTGTTTTGTTTTTTTTTTTTTCCCCCCCTTCTAACTTACATTATCCAGATTGGCTGGGAAAGTTATGTATTTGTAGGATCTACACAAATAGTTGTTTAAAACATCTTCCGATCATCAGTATGTTATCTTTTGGAAATCTCTCCTTTCGTTTGTATGTTTATGGAGGTATTACCAGCTGGTTTTGCAAGGTTGCTTTTGATGCATCTATATGCCATAATTGAAGGAGTTTGTGGAATCTTGAAGGATCCACTTTATTCATATCAACTTTTGGTATTTGCAGGTACTACAGAGCGGGTGTGTCTGATCCAGGGAACAGTTGAAGCACTAAATGCAGTTCATGGCTTCATTGCAGAGAAGATTCGAGAAATGCCTCAAAATGTGGCCAAGACAGAGCCTGTCAGCATTCTACAGCCTCAGACCACTGTTAATCCAGACCGCATCAAACAAGTGAGTTTCTGGTTGGGAATAGAGAGTCACAGCAGCTCCTTAGAAGTCTTAAAACTTTAAGGCTGCAAGGGGTCAACATAACATGTTCTTTAAGAAAATGTTATTTTACCCTTTAGTAATTTGCTGGTCCTCTTTTTCCTTATACTTGTGTGTTCCATGTTTCTCAGCAGTTCTTTTAGACAGTGTTTTATAAGTTTCAGTGTCATACTCTAATGTGTTTCTTTCATAAACTTTCCCTTACTGTGTAAGGTGATAATACACTTCTAGGTTTTAGTTAAAGATCACTGAATTTTAATCTTAAATGATCAACCTCTTTGTAAATCTTTAGCATTACTGAAAATCACAGATTAACTGAATGTTTCGTACTTTCATGTATATAAAATAAAACCAAAAATGTTAATTGTTTTTTTTAGACCCTATATTAGATACTTTAAAATCTTACCTGTAAGAACTTGGAAATATAAAGATAATTTACTTGGGATGTTTTCTACAATTTCATTTTACGTTATTTTTGGCATCTTTTTGCCTGTTTTACTCTGACTTCTTTCAAAATCTATGGGCAATGCAAAATATATTTGCAAGGTATTATTGGTCTAGTATTCCTTAGTTCATTACATTTTCCAGAACAATTTTAATTTAAAAAAATTGCCCTGTAAGGAGAATGTGAAATGTGTGTCATACAGGATTTTAAATTATTTTCCATTGTATTGAATAAGAAAAAGATGAAGAAAGAAATGAGTGAACATTAGTAAAATCTTGTCTTGTCTCTCTATCCTATATAGGATAGATTTTAGTTTCTCACCTGTCCTATATGGGAAAAGATTGTTTCGTCCCTCTACGCTAGCAAGATTCAGTGTCCTATAAAGTAATTTGGTAACTGTATGCAATTACTTTACTTTGTATATAGTGACATACACAGAAAGCTTATATGAAGACGTGTTTGAACAAGATGAGTTTGGAACAATCAGACTGCTTTAGATAGATGAAACTGTGAATAAGCCATTGTTTATGATCTCTAATATTTACTACTATATTTTTTTTCTGTATATGCAATACTTTTACATAAAAAATACTCTAGATAATTTATAAGAAAATAATAAAAAGAAAAGCCCCAATGTTATAGGATTAGTTTCTCAACTATTAGACATGAAAATTATTATGCCTGAGATAGAGAGAAAAAGCTGAAGAGATCTGTATTTTGGATGGCTTTTATGCTCGTAAAATGTTAGATTTTATGCCAATACTTCTTAACCCAATGGGAAATGAGTGTTCTCTATTACAATGAAAAGTCTTTTTCCCCTTTGCAATGAAATGAAGCTCATTTTTAGGTAAGTCAGTAAGATCCTGAGAAACTAGATTACAGAGCTGTTTAGTGACATACCTAAATACTTCCTGTCTTGTATCTGAAGTTGATATAGCTTGTCCCCAATATTTCTCTGGAAAACTTACTTGTAAAGTTGGTGAGGGTTTTGTTTTTTTTTTTTTCAATTTGTTTTTGGTTTGTTTTTTTTTTAGTTTGGTTGGTTGGTCTGGGGTTTGTTGTTTTTTTTTAAACACAATTCCATGTTTGGAATGTGAAATTAAATTCTGGAGGGATAGATTAGTGAACAGAGCTGCTGCTAGTGAAGTTAAGACACAGACTAAATACAATGTATAACTTATAAGACTGTGATTTATTGACTGGCTCTGCATCTTAAAATTTAAATATATTACCTATATACATACAGGTGCATAATAATGTGAATGCAAATATTTGGAGATATGCATGCGCATATGTTGAGCAGTTTTAACCACAATGAATTGTTTAACTTTTCTTTTAATGAAGCAACATCTATTCATGATAAATTCATACACTATAAATATTGACTCAATAAATCTAAAATCCATTACTTTTACCAAGAAATGAAATTGTTAGCTTAGTTCTTAGATGGTTTGTAGAGAAGTAATCTATCCTCCAATGTCAGAATATCCTGTATCTTAATGAAAGATACAATATCTCTATTTAAGAAATTAAAAGGATAGTATTTTATAACAGGTAATCGTGATCTAGAACTTCAGTGTTGCTTTTTCTTTTATAGCAGACAGGTCACAATTTTATCAAAATGATCAGGATAATATATACTACAAGTCATTTTGAACTTGGCAAAAAATAAGCCTTTTGAATTACAAATTTTTCTTTTACACAAACTTTTACATGGTTCTTCCCGTCTTAGAGTATTACCCAAGAACTTTGGCACCCAAACTATTATGTTGCAGATTGAAGAAAGCAGACTTAGCATTTGAGATCGAGAGTTGATTTGAAATAATAAATTTTACTTTCATTAGGAACTTTGAAGATATTTCTGTTGGTTTTCTAGCTGTTTCTACCAAAAAGCAAAGGTGGTTTTCTCCCCATGAATGAAGATACCTGTAGTTGAAGCCTTGCAGTGCCACCCGTGTCTATATGAGCATGCAGCTCTCATTTTTCTATTGTCATTTCTTTGTCCTGGGCTGCTTTACCGACACTCCCCTCAGAGAAGCAAGCTAAGAAAGGAAATATCTTCTGGCTACAGTTTCAATGAAGAAAGTCAGTAGGTAGACCCTTTGCTGACTGCTTGAGTTTCAGCACTTTCTGTCTTTAGGAAAGGCATGGGTATACACGGAGGCTGAGTCTGGCCTGGCATTTCTCCTTACTAATGGAAGTCACTATCCAAACATTCTGGTCTCTCTAACTTCAGCTTTTTCAGCTTCAGAAGATTGCAAATAAGTCTATCTGGTTCCTTTTGAGCCTTCTCCACTGCATTTTTCCACATCTCCTAATCCTATGGACTTACCAGTAGATACCAGGTAGTTCTCTCCTCCAAGCAGGTCTGATAGATATTTAATTGACAAATGTTTGCATATTTTATCTCTACGTAACATAGGCAATCTCTTCATAGATGTCAGCCATCTGCTGTTTCTAGGTATCATTCCACAATAACCATCTGGTTCCTGTGCCCTTTTACTTCCTAGAAACTGCTATGAGCATCTAACCTCCCTTTTCTCTCTTTATTAGTTGAAGTGTCACACCAACTCTTTCAGACCATATTGTAACCCAGGGGAAGAGAATACAGTTTTCATAAAGTGATCAGGAGCCTGAGCTGTTTCGGCTTTGTAATTAGCATACAAAGCTTTAAATTTCACCTCTAAATTAATAGCAGCTCCTATGAACAATGGAAAAGCCTGCATAATATGGTCTTATCACATCACCTTCTTCAGAAACTGTTGCTGCTTCTTTGTATGCTAGTTGAATTTTCCTTCCAGCTTTCAGTTGTTTTACAGGTAGCAGGTGTTGTAGCAGCCTGTCCAGGAAGCACATGGAATCAGAGAAGGCCACTGCAGAACTGTGCATTATATAGAAGGAAAGATGTGTGATCTTGTAGCTAACTCTGCTTTAAGCAGGAGTTCGCACTGTTTGGCCTTCTGAGATCCCTTCCAACCTGAATGATTCTTTGATTCTATGAAATGCTTAGCTATCGAAGCATGGACAAAGGTTTTAGAATGTCTTCCTTGAAAATCTAGAGTAAAACTTTCACATATAGAACTTCCAATTAATGTTTTCATTGGAGCCAGTTTCATTTCAGCTTTTTCAGTACATAATTAACCTCTCATGAGTCTTTAACTTCTGTTCATTAATCATGGTCCCAGACATTGTATTCAAAATCTGCAAAACTGAATGTCTGAACACAGATTTTTAAATTCACATTCTTCTAGTGAAAATGACTACTTTTACTTCAGAAATGCTGATCAACAAAAAAAAAAAAGTGCATAATTTTTACTTAAAAAGTTTTACCTTGAAGTGCTTAAGAATACAGATCTGAAAATACTGGTTTAAATGGAGGATTTTTTTTTTTTTAAATACGGGATATGAGTTCTTCAGTCTATAAAGATTCAGTAGACTTCATAGAATCATAGAATGGTTTGGATTGGAAGGGACCTTTAAAGATCATCTAGTTCCAAACCCCCTGCCATGGACAGGGATACCTTCCACTAGATCAGGTTGCTCAAAGCCTCATCCAACCTGGCCTTGAACACTTCCAGAGAGGGGGCATCCACAATTTCTCTGGGCAACCTGTTCCAGTGTGTCACCACCCTCACAGTAAAAAAATTTCTCCCTAATATCTAATCTAAATCTACCCTCTTTCAGTTTAAAACTGTTACCCCTTATCCTATCACTACAGTCCCTGATAAAAAGTCCCTCCCCATCTTTCCTGTAGGCCCCCTTTAGGTACTGGAAGGCCACTATAAGGTCTCCCTGGAGCCTTCTCTTCTCTAGGCTAAACAACCCCAGCTCTCTCAGCCACTCCTCATAGGGGAGGTGTTCCAGCACCCTGATCATCTTCGTGGCCCTCCTCTGGACCCGCTTGAGCAGGTCCATGTCTTTCTTATGCTGGGGGCACCAGAGCTGGATGCAGTACTCCAGGTGGAGTCTCACAAGAGTGGAGTAGAGGGGCAGAATCACCTCTCAACCTCCTAGCCACACTTCTTCTGATGCAGCCCAGGATACGATTGGCTTTCTGGGCTACGAGCGCACATTGCTAGCTCATATTCAGTTTTTCATCCACCAATACCCCCAAGTCCTTCCTTCCTTAAGAAACCTTCATTGGTTTCTTAAAATGCCTTCATCCCTTCTGATGAGCCTTTCTTCTTTTTATCATCCATTTAAGGCAACGGTCTGTCACCTAGATGAACCTTACTGAACTCCAGAATATGAGAAAATAACTCTACATTTTTCATTTGAGGTAAATAATAATAAGTAGTTTTGTAAATCACTGTGTCTCTTCATCTAGTCAACAATTTCTCATAAACTTTTCTCACTTTTGAACATAGGTGAAGAATCGCACCGGTTACCATTCTACAATGAATAATAAGATATGCAGGTGTTTACAAGTTGTGAGGACAAAAAAAAAAAAGAACCATTATTTACTAGAGAGACAGTTCTATACATTAGATCCCATGGCAAAAGTTTAGCATTCCATAAAAATATGTATACTATATCCTGTCCCTCATGTGCCCTGGACTTAATTCTGGTGCCAGATCACTGTTTCAATTTTCTGTTTCATTTCACCAGTGTTGGATATAATCTCAATATATATGCAAAATTGTATTTTATGAACACAATTAACTCTGTAACTGATGATTAACTCTTCATTGTATGTGCTTCAAAAGTGGAATGCAAATAGAAGATTTTCTTGGGGGATGAACAGCAGCATTCGACACTGCAGAAATTTTAAGTAGTGTTCTGATTCTTAAGAAAATTCTGAAGTTACCTCACGCCTTCTGATGACTTTGTAGGTTTGGTGGTATTTTTCCAAATCCCAAAGTAGCCCAGAATCAAAAGGTGACACTTTCTTTCCTTCTAGGACTTGGGGTCTTTTGACACAAATCTTAGACCCATGTCTTCTTATGTGTTTTGATACCTGTGTCTGGTTACTTACTTGAGTTTTCTGGTATTTCTATATAACAGCACCAGATCTTGTAATAGTTCTGTGTTACTGTGACAAGTATTGAGGGAAGAGAAGGTCCTGATTCTTCTTTGTCCATTTTACTGTAATCTTCATCCTAAATCATTCCCTCCATCCAGAGTTGCTCTGATGATCCAAATGGCACCTGCTAGTTTGCTTTAATCTCCTTACCCCTTCTTGTCCCCAGACAGAACATGAGATAATCTTTCTTTTACATCATACTTACCACACTTTTTTCTTTTTCAAAGACAAGTCTCCAAGAGTTCATAAATGCAGATATATTACCTCTATAAGCACCTATAAGTAAGTGTTCCATCTATATATGCTAACTTTCATCGTCTTTTTGTCTTGCCCTATGCCCTGTGTATTCTTTTACACAAAAGCAATACCAAATGCAAAGAGGATGAAATATCATCAGAATGTATTTTATTTGTTCTTTACAGAAGTGAAAAGGTAGCAAGTAAAATTAGATCACTGAAGTCATCAAAGTAGCCTTTTTACAATCTGGATTGTAAATAAATTATTAATCCTCGATTATTTCTTCTTCTAAATTTTATTTTTGAAATGTGTTATGTATTTATACAGTCATTGCTGAGATGAGAATCATTTCCCAAAGTTACAGATTAAAGGAGTTCACAGCAGATGAAAAGAAGACTCAATATGTTTAGCAAAGCAAGTGGTCTGTTTAGAAAGGCTCATCTCTGATACTGTTGAAAGTCTAGTAAGTCAGTCTTTTATGTTGTTCAGCACAATGGGGCCTTGCAGTGCTCTGTGTTTCTCATTTTAGCTGCAGAAGGTATTCAACTATTTAATACAATTCAAAAAAGATATTACCTTTTCTTAAAGTGCATTAAAATATTGGCTTAAGTAAATTAGTTTTGTCATCACATTAATTTCAGTGATTTAAAAGCACCAATATTAATATATGCAAGACTGAAACTCAGTATTAGCTTAGTATGAATAGTAATTTAATGTGGATAATATTATTACCAAGATTTCCTTTGTTTGGCAAGCCCTGTAGTGAGAAACTAGAAATTGGTAAGCTGTAAATGCAGTTTCATCTTCACATTTAAATGATGTTCTTTATATGCTTTCATGTCTCTAACCCTGTTTTCAAGTGGTATTTCATTTTCTGCCTTTTCTTTCTACTCTTCTATATATAAATATATTAATAGGTGCTGAGAATTAACTGTCTCAGTACAATATTTATTATCTAGGGTGTAAGTATTGAAATTTTTTTAGTGCATATATAAGGGTGTGACTTTTGTCATTTATACATATCTGCATCAGGCAATTCATGAAGTCATTGAAAGAGGGCTCACAGACCTTTTACAACACTGTGCAGATGGAGTATATGTATTCTATACTGCTGTGATACAGCTAAATCTTCACTCTGTTACTCAAAAATATGAAGCATGGAAGTGTGATGCTTTGACCATCTTTCTGCACCCTTTAGTATGTTGTGCAGCCTGAGAGCACTTCTCACAGTATAATCAATTCTTGTGAGCAACACAAGGAAGAAGTATTTTCTTGGACTTTCAGAAAAAACTACAACTCAAGTATGGCTCAAACAGAATTTTATTTCTAAAATTAAGCTCCTTTCTTATTACTTAAAATCTGTTTTCTCAAATATCTGTTCCAGAAACTTAAAGTAAAAACAAACAACCCTCTCTTTCCTGTAAATATAGTCTTCCATTCATTGTCTCCTAAGTAATAGGAAAGGAAATAATATTTGAGGAAACAGAGAAGACCAATTTCACCATAGCTTGGACTATACTATTCAAGATATAGCTTAAAAAAAACCCTCACAAGTCTTAGAAGTGGTGTGTGGTAGAATTTCTGACTGGCTTTTTTCTATAACCTTGCCAGCAGTCAACCTGCAATTTCAGGAAAGCTTCAATTATAGTATGCATGTTTCATTGAAACTGTAATGTAAATTCATCTTATGATTTCTAATCACTTTATACATCTCGTTCCCAGAAGCCTAATAACTACTAAATTCGAGTGCTTGCCTAATGCAAAACACTTGCCAAATTTAAAAAAAATAATTCTATGCTACGTAATGAATCAGAATTATTGAGCTCTGTCCAACTTTCTTTAAGAAGTAATTTTGCCTAAAAGTTCTTGCAAAGCAATTGAGAGTGTATCAATAAATTACTTATCAGCCAGTGGAAATTCAATACAAAATCCAAATGCCTGTGTTTCTTTTTTATTTTTGAGAAATTACTTTGTGTTACTTTAATATTGAAGAAATAAATAGGTGTGTCTCCATAAATTAATGTGTCTCCAGAATTATACAGAAGCATGAAAAGGGATGAATTTTTACATAATGCTGTCAGTTCTTTTATATATATATATATATACACTTTTTAATATATATATGTATAGATATATAAAAAAATAAAAGCAGTTATGTCAGTAAACAAAGTAAGAGAAATTAAGCCTCAAACACAAACAACCTGATATGCAAAACCACAAAAAAACACAAAACAAAAAACCTTGTTGCTATTTTCAGTATTTTGTCATTGGTATGTATATTGGGGAAAAAATGTGTATGCCCGTACTTGATTCTTGTTCATTAATACATTTGTTTTGCTTTTAAATGTTTTTACCTTTTTTCCATTGTATTTTAAAAAAGCTTTTGCTGAAATGGAATAGTGAAATGCTTCTACTTAATACATGTTATAGTTCCACAGTCACCTGAAATTAGTATCGTCACTCCTTTTTCATCGCAGCCATACATTTCTGTGCTTTAGGAAGATTGATATTAATTGAAAACTGAGATGCTTCCAGTTTCTTAAATTACTTGTGGTATCAGTGATTAGATCCTTATTCAGTGTTGAAATGTTCTACATATTTTCTTATAAATCCACCAGATAGATTTAGTAACACCTGTGAAGAATAAACTATTTTCCTTTTATTAATTAGCGTAGCATACCAAAACAATATACAAAACAGTATGCCCTAGTCAGCAGTGGTGTTGATCACACAAACTATCAGATGTCTGAAATATTTTAGTCAAAATATATTTTCAGAGTTTTGCTGGAGAATAGTAACTTTGTTTTTTATTTTTTTTAGTTCAGGATGAGAGTTTAATATATAGCTATAATAAAGAAGACCTATCAGGATAAGTTACAGTCCTCCATTCTGTTTGGATGGGGCTTTTTTGGGTTTTTTTCTCCGTTAGTTTAAGCTTAAATGATGAAAATCAGTTCATTGAATTTCAGACTTTGGTAAGAGAGGTACTGCGTCATCCCACTAAAATCAGAAGTATAATTCTATAATTGAATAGGGTTGGCCCTGTACTATTGTGGAATCTGACGTTTCTTTTTCTAAATAATTCTAGCCCCTCGTGAATGAACCCATGTTCTGTACAGAAAGACATGGGAGAATCCTTTATAATTGTCTTGATTTTCACAATGTATAGTGTCTGCTGACCAATAACATTTTGCCAAGCTATATATTTTTTATGATACCCTATCCACGGTAGTATTTTTTACGTAAGCCTCTTGAAAGAGTCCCAGTTGGTGCTTAAGCTGTATATGTTTTATTTTTGTTTTAATTGTTTTATAACATGAGTTAAAGTTGGAAACACAAAATAAGGATCTGTTTCTTAAGATTTTTTTTTTTCCTGTTTTGGCTGCTTGTTTATGTACAAACTATGAAAAAATGGATCTTCATATTGCTTAACATACAGCTAAGATATTTGTGTGTGCATATGTACAAGCCCATATTTTGCTAATACACAACTTTATGCATTCACAGTGTCCCAGCTTTCTCATATGCATTAAGAGTTTTAGTGCAAAAGTATGTATACCTATTTTATGAGGGACTGTCAATGATTGTAAGTAACAGAACTGCTGAAAGTGTGAAATTTTGCTTCATTTATTTCTAAATAGTTTTGGTTAGTAATTATATGACCATATGATAAATCACATTGTATAGCATTTTAACATCTTATTTCTTAAAGTAAAAGTAGTGTAATTTTGGATATTTTATAATATTTATATATTACAAAGATGTCAAAAAACATGCTTTGAATAAGTATTGTATGTTATGTTTTGAAAATTGGAATTTTACATTTTCACTACGTTTATAAAAAGAAGAGTTATTCTGTCAGGATCTAATACTTTAAAAAGAGAAATGTGTATATAAAAATTTTAAACAGAGCAGTGCTTTTTTGATATGTTCAAGAATTAATGTTAAGCGTATGTATATTATTTAGAAAATATGATCAATAAATATGACTCTTAATTCTTTTTTGTGTTTATTTTGAACACAGGCCTGATGATAAGTTATTAACCTTTGCTCAACTAAATGAACATTTTTAACGCTAATCATAAATATATTGTAGTAATTTGTTGTGAAGGTACTAGTTGCATGTTCATCCATCATGAATGATTGATGTTTACATTTTTTCCACCTGCCTCTTGATTAAAAAAGATCAATAAATATTTTAGCAGTTAGTATATTGCTAAAAACTCAGTAGCTTCAGTGTAATTGTTGTAAGATATGTAACACCGTTTGCTGGCTATAGTCCGTGCTACAGAATGGTGCATTATAAGGTGCCAAAGTAAATGTCTCTAACTTCTTTCAGACGTTGGCCCTGTTTGTTTGTAGAGTGAGAACTGTTTCTAGTGTGCTCATTGAACTTGCTGGAATTTGTGTTTGCTATAGTCTTCATTTTCCCCAAGAGGAGGAGAGAGGAAAGAATATATTCCTCATGTGGTCAGCATATTTTTGAGTATTTATGTGAGTTCACCATCTTGATTTCAAGTCATGAATTTGTTTTTTACATGCATAAGCATGCATATTTACATGCATTATTTATCCAATTGACTTTAAATTCCATTAAGTTCCAATGAGTAGGAGAAAGATTTTGTCGTAGGCATTTTTTATTTATTTTAATTTTCTAGTTATGTTACTTTTGTTGGTTTATTTATTTTTTTAACTGTTCAGTCTAAGGCTTGTAAAGGTTGATTTGCTCCTGAACTGCTTTGTTCCCAGACATTGCCATCTTCCCCAACTACCACCAAGTCCTCTCCATCTGATCCCATGACCACCTCCAGAGCCAATCAGGTACAGTATCATCCTACCATCTACACCATACTTTTCACGGGTGACAGCTTGCAAACTGGAGAAAAAGATATGGTGGGTTAAGGATTTATTCGTTCATTCACATATATACACCCATAACCATAGATATCTAACTTGTTAGAAATTGGTAAATTGAATGGAAAACATTTTTCTTCTTTTAATTTGTTTTGTTGTCTTTTTAAAATCTCTGATGAAAGCAAAATATCTTGTAAAATAGTCTTTTTAAATTTGATTTGATTAATAAATAGCAAGGATACATGCTGGTGTGTTTGTAGACAGAGTAACTCTTGGTATATGTATGTTTATGTATATATGCACACACGTATTTACTTCCTGGATCATTTATAAATTATAATAGAATTACCCCTAAAACCACGCTTAATTAGCTGGATATCAACCTAGGAATGGCAAACAGACTTCTTTATTTATTTGTTTATTTACTTTAAGAATTTTGAAATGTGTTTGTGGACAGTAATATGGGGCATTATTTAAATAGTGTATGTAATAAAAAAATATATTTGAAATGAAACTTGATTGATTAAGAATGAAGTAAAATTAAGTCTCTCTAAAAACATACTAAACACATCTAAGTAAGTTTAATTCATGTTGTATTTTTAAATGCATAAACAGTGCTTTTAGCAGTGTTTTAATTACACTCATTTATTTCTTTTAACTGGAAAAAAACATGTCCAGTTCATTATGTCCACAAATCATCATACTGTGTTTCTTTTTGCCTTCCTTATGAAAATTGTTAAAGTTACTTCATACCATGCTTTTTAGAACTGATTCATGCTTAAGAAATACCTTATTCATTTTTTAATGTACTGTTAAACTTAATGTACTTTGTGTTCAAATAATGTAAGTATTCAGTATGTGCTGACAGTTTTTAACACACAGTCTGTTTATTTAAGTTAGCTGAATGCTTCTATCAGATCTTGCACGAATTAGATCAAATACCAAAAAAGTTTTCTTCACAACAACCTGATTTCCCCTGGGAGTTAACATTGTTATTAAGTACTGATCCACTGATATTTTGTGAACTGCTTAGAACTTGCTGGCTCTATGAACAAACAATTTAACATACAACAGGACGCAGGCATATTAAAGCAATATATCACATTTTTGATCAACACATGACTATCTGTTGAAAGGGACATCTGATACAGAAAGTAATGAAATTTAGAGAGAAATTGTACAGATAGAAGAACTACTAAGAAAAATATAAATTGCGATATCCCTCACTTAAATTTGAAAGCCTTCTTCATCAGCCTGCTTCCATTCCAGCAACAGCTATTTGGCTTCATCATCATTAAATGACAAAGATAAAATCTTTGCCAGCAGCTAGGGGTATTTTATGAACATTCTGTTCAGCCTTTATTCTCTCCCTTAATTTTAGTATTTTGTGTATTTCAATTAGAAAGTCTTGAAAATGTTGAGCGCACATATCTTTTTAAAAGTGTTCTTACTATTTTTCTTTTCTGTGTCTTCTTTCCCACTTTTTTTTTTTAAATTATGAGTATACCCTGATGATCATTATTTGGAGAAAAAGGAAGAGATGCTTTTATTTACAGGAAATACTATTTGAGCATGCTATTTAATTAGCATCAGAGAAGTACCTACTTTGCATCTGTTCTATGAATTTTTAATTATCAAAATTGTAGTGTAGCGTATAAACTTTAAATGACTTTTTAATAGCTAAAAGTACTTATTTTTATGTGAAGTTGTTCTATCAGAATATTGTCAAGTGATATAGCTGAATATCCAAACTAAGGGAAATGTATGTTTTGTGTCCTGCCTATATCCCACGTTACATCTTTTAATGCATTTTTTTCATGACCTGTGTTCAATTCAGTTTTCATACAAACAATTAAGATCTCTTTTGAATAGCATTAAAATTGTATAGATGAAGAAGAGTAATGAGTTCCTTAAATGACTTTTGGAACTGCATTTATCATTAACCCTTGAAATTCCTACTGGTTTATAATTATTTTACTCCTCCTAGTACTTCCTAGTGGTTTCTAGCCATTCCAGCAGGAAGCACAAAGCACATGATAAGGCAATTAAGTCCTTTCTGTTCATTCTAGTGATAAGTGACGTAGCTGGCAATTGTTCCCAGACTGTAGTAGTGATTAGCATTCAACACCAGTATATCGACAAGTATCTGCACTGCGGCTGTCACACGAAAATAGGTTCCAACACAGTAATCTCAAACCTGTCAGTAGTCATGTAAGTACCCAATAGGAGAGTATTAGTGAACAACAACAAATGCTTGTTTTGATATATGGCTGTGTAAGATGATTCTCAATAGAAAATAACCATTCAGGTATGGGTTTTCTCACAAGATGTTATATTAGAATAATAGGAAGGAGCTTATTTAACTGGATGGGATTCAGGAAATTTAGTGTTAAGGTGGAAGATAGATCCACAGCACACCCTGTTGTGTGGATATAGTAGCATATCAGGCTTAAGATCATTCAATTTTCTATAATATTTTAATCATGACAAGGCGATATTTTATGTTAAAGTTTAGTAAAGTGATTAAGCAACGTTTAAGCAATGCTTAATGCTGGGTTGCTGTTGGAGTGAGATTTTTAAACTGGGTTGGAGGACTCCCCATAAGTCATTGCATTTAGAGAACTGTCGAAGATGTGTGTTGATGAGCATACCTGATGATGTGATCCTTCCCGCTGCACGAGCATGTCAGTTATATGCTCCTGACAGAGTTTGCATAGTGGGAAGAACAATTTCTAGGCACGCTTCTTACCGCAAGAGGAAAATAGTGCTGCCAACAGAGGTCAGAGGAAGCTGGGCAGGAAGTCTGGCTTGTATTATGTCTTCCTTTTAATGACTCACTTTACCTGCATTCAGATGAGATCATAACTCCTTTGTATGGCAATTTTGGCTTTTGTTGAATTGTTGTTTTTTTGAAAAATCCAATGTTCATGAAACTACTTGTTTTATGATTCTCAAGAAGAGGATAGTCTCTAAAATGTCTTATATAGTGGAAGAAAACAGTTCCTTCAGAACTGTCATGTGTTGTGTTGTACTGAATTGCCATGGACGCAACAGAAACCTCTGTGTTGGAAGTGTTTTTTTCTTTAGTTCTTTGTTCCAAGAAGATAGATCTGTCAATACTATTGTTGTAAATGTCTTGTTTATTTTTTCAGTAGAACTTCCTTGGGCCTTCATTCAAATTAAAAATTCATACACTGCAAACTTCCCAAGGAAGAAAGAACCAAAGAGGCAATAGAATTAGGGACATTTCAAATAACTTTTTTTTTTTTCCCCTCCTGTCTGTCTATCACTGAAAAGAACTCAATCTTTCTGTACTTTTAGACTGAGAGCTTCTGTGTTACCCCCTCATGAACTTTGTCAGCTTTGTTTATAACAGAACACTGAGAGACATACAGCTACAGTGGTAAAACTGTTCTGCTAACGCCCCTGGAGCTGGCAGAATATAGCTTTACTTTTATTTACCAGAAGGAGGAAATCAATTTTACTTTTCCACAGTACACTTAAAGTGGGAGTTTCATCTCAAAAGTGATGAATAACACCATATAAACATCATATAAAACATGCTTGCTTTTCCTCGTAAAGGTACAAGTTTTAATACTTATTTTAACAGTTAATACTTAATTTAACAGTGACATTAGATAGACAAGTATTTCTATAATTAAACGATTTACATATTTTCTTTTGTTTACAAGATTTTTTTTTCTTCTTATCTGCCTGCTTTACTGATGTTACTATTATTTTAGAGGGAGAAACACGAGTGATAGAAACCTAAAGTTTGTATTTCTCCTTTGTCTATTCAATGTACACCTAAAAATGCAGTTGCAAACCCCTGCACGTTTCCTTCTCCAATCCTCCCTTTTTCCATGAGATTGATATTGCTGCTGACCTTTACTAATGGCTGTAAGAGAATAAAAGGCCAAAACACACATTCCCACTTACAAGTGAGTCAGAAGAATGATGGGTAGGAGTCCTTTCCCCTTCCCTTATAATTTAGATAGGCTTAAGCTCAGGAATGTAATAGGATTTATCATCACAAACTTTGTGTCATTAACTATATAATCCTTCTTTTATTTTTACTTTTTTAAATGTACTATTTTTTCCCATGGCATTTGCATTTTTTACTATTATGCCTTCTATTTGGCTGCTTTGTTGTTGAACACAAAACTCTTGTTTTATCATTTAATATAGTGTAACATAAATTTTGTGGAGTGCAGATAGGTGTAGGATTTGTCCATTCAGTCCTCAAGGTTTACAGGTTTTTTTGGAGCATATCTACGTCCTCCAGTTACTGCAATATCTGTAATAATACTTTTCAACCTTTTTACATGATGGGACTGAGCCAGTTTTCTTGGTACTGCCTGTACCCAGTAGGTACAGCACAAGTGTGTGGCTGTTGCAGTCTTGGTATTAGGAATTTGTACTTCTCGCTCATATTATCTCTTTATTTTATGCAAAATCTATAGCTTGCAGTGGGATATAATAGCACACATAACTAGAAATTGGGAGATTAATTTATATCTCTAAATTGTAATGATTGATGTAGATGGTCTCCTTCTTTCTGACTTTAAAGAACAGTCCTATCCCTGTCTGTAAAATGACTTGCAGAAGTATAATCTTTTCATTCTTGATGGAGAGGTAGAATTTGAAAATAGAGGCTGTCTGTAAAGCACACTGACAGCTTTTAAAGGGTTGATGAACTCATATCATTTATATTTACTATATAATTTCTATGGGAGGTGGAAGAAGAAATAGGAAAGAAAGCTTTGGTTTAGTCTTCTGTTATAATTAGGACATGGTATTTTAAAGTATGTATAATATCCAACTTCAAATGATAAAGTTTTTATCAGTACCTTAATCTTGAAGTACAAATAGTGAGTTTTAATGATGATCCCAGGATACTAGATAGTATCTCGATGGCCTACAATGGCTATCTCTATTTGCCTTTGACAATTTGACATGAGGGTTATTTAAGACGTTCTGTCTCTGACACTTTAACTGCAATATTCATCTAATTTTAATGTCATTTCTTACAGTGGTATTGAGAAAATCTGTTTTCTTTTTAGGTCTGTCACAGATTGACTGATGCTGGATGTATCACTTGATCTTTCCAAATCTCAGTACCGTGTATTTAAAAGCAAAGTCAATATAAAGTTATTTAGCATTCTGATAAAAGGTGCTGTAGAATTAAAAAACTGTTATTACTTTAATTCGATTGTTCAGAATATTTGCCATGGTAGTTCTCTACCATCTCTACATTGAGATAACAATTTGACCTTTTTTCAACCTGTCAGACTGGTCATTGATAAATACAACCATTTTATTTACATCCAGAAGATGGTATCTGAGTGCCACACACAAAAGTAATATGCTGTTTGAAAGAGACTCCATCTAATAGACAATGTTTCATATGGACCCATCACTAAAGAATTTAGGACACCGGATTCTAAAATTATAAATACATGAAGACCACAAATATAATAAGTTATTAATATATTAAATATATTCTTCTAATTATGGCATCAAACCTTTTCTTTTATTCACAAGTAGATGCATGAGAAGGAAATCAGGTTTGGTGTGGCAGTGGTGTTCAGAACTGTATGATAACTGTAAGAACCTCATCATGATGTTTAGGGGAATAGAGTTGAAGAAATAGGCCCTGTATTTTGCTGACTTTTTCTGGAAGTTCCCCAAACTTAGGGTATACTTTTGCCGCCTACAGAAAATTTCTTCACATAATTTCTCAACATAGCATATCTTTTTGGTTAAGTCTCAGCAAGGACTTTCATCTTCAGTTTTAGTAGTTATTCAACTTCACATTCAGAGTTCTTTTCTGTTTAGGTCTTGCTATTGCTATCGTAGACTTACCCAGTAATAATTTTGACTCCCCATTGAACATTGTGCATTGTAACAAGGTTGAATGGAAGTGCCTACATTAGTTAGAAAAACACTTCTCTTTCTAGTATGAGAAAACCCTTACATTTCACATTTGTAGATAATTTTATCAATTGTAAATTCATATCTCCATGAAGTGACCTTTTTGTTTCAATTTAATAAGAAGACAGAGTTCCGTTTTTGATTACAAGTTGCCTATGGCACACTGTGGACAGCACGTAATAAATAACATTTTAGGTAAGATATCTAGAAAGGGCTAGGGAGGATTATTCCCCTGTTCAAGTGAGAGGACTCCAGTAGAGGTTCCAGTGCTTCAGAGGTAACCTTTCCTGCTGCTCTTCAGCTGAAATGCTTCATTTCATGGCTAAACTCTAAGCAGAATTAACCTATGCTCCATAGACTAACTGTAGACATTTTTTTCTGGTTCTCAGGTTAATACATTACTTTTATTATATTTTTCTTGTTCTTTGACCACTTTTTCCCAATATTTTGCAGTACCTGAGCTCAGTGCTTTTGTTTGCATTGTCTCCTTAAAATATAATTTTTTTTAGATGCTATAAAGATTTTTAAATAACAATTTTAAAAAATACTATATGCAAATCAGTTTGGGATTTTTACTCTTTCTTATTGTCTGTTTCAATTTTTCCCCTTTTGACAACTATGTAGGTAATTATTTGTGTGCATATTCCTTCATATTGATTTACTTGTTTCCTTTCTTCTCCTCTCTCCCACCACACAGCAATTTTGGGGTTCACTGTTTATTGTTCCTTTCTTAAATGTAGGGGAAATATTCTCAGGAGCATTCATGAGACGTGGGGAAAGATGTAGCTTCTCACTGCTAAGTCTCTGAATACTACTGGCATATCATTCATAGGATGTCATGAATGATCTGCCAATTGCAGTCCTGTAAGTAAAAACATGATTCCATGTTCGTGTATCTTGTTTTGATTTTATGCTTGAAAAGAATTGGAATCAGTTAGCTTCCTATTTCATCCCCTCTTCAAGAAGGTACACTTTCTCAGTGTAATGGACAGCATTACTGTTCCTTTTCTATTAAAATGGATACGTCTTAAATAAATCAATTTCTTCTCATGTTTTGAACTCTACCTGGTTGTTAGATTTTTTGTTGTTTTTACCCCATAGATAAAAATCAGAAGGAAAAAAAGAAAAGGAAAAAAAGCATATAAAAATAAAGCTTAGAAAAAATATGAGAAAACAAAAGGACAAACTTTTTTTTTTCTTGTAAGAAAACAAATTTTAATAAGAAATTACATTGTCACCCCTGTTGTGCATTTATGAAGGCTTAGCCTATCATTGGTTTTAATCCTTACTTTAGTCATCGGTTTTAAAACTTTTTAAAGTAATTGAATAAAAGTAGAATTTTGGAAACATACTAAGACGTTTTAGAAAACATAAATTTTACTGTAGTGTGACTTTAATAAAGCTTGCTTTTGATCTCATTATTTTTAAATCAGTGTTACTTCTGTGAACATACTGAGGTTTGGGAGAAAAGTTACCGTTACACTTTCCTGTACACTTATGATTTGTGTGTGGTTTATTCACATTGAAATATTTTGGAGTGAACGTGTAAAAAGATAATGCTCTTTGGATTAAATGGGTTTTGCTTTAGACTCACATGGATATCTTATTCAAGTTGTTTAAGAGTTAAAAAAAAAATCTCGCTCTGTAATTGAAGATCTTGTTCTTTCATTTAAGGATATTTGTAGATATGATATGTAGGTTTTGGCATTTGTCCATGTCCTTGTACTAAGAAAAGGTCCTATCTGCTTATGAAAAAGGATCGTTAAACGCATAAAAGTTGGAGAATGCACATTCTTATCTCTCAAAATACAACAAAGGTCTTCAAATGTCCTGTGCAAAGGCGTGTTTATTTTTTTCATTTTCTTTGTTCCAACTGTTTTAAGCATACTTCTTTTATCAATACAAAATGAAAATAAATGGCATGTTATAAAGTGCCAGATATTTCCATGTTTAAGTTCCATCCCATGTAAACTAGAGTGAAAGTTGGTAGCATGTAAGTCTCTGGTCTAACCAAGATTATTTTTTACTTCGAGTCCTTAATACTCAGGTATGGTGACATACTGTTTCATTCAGAACAAGTATTGGGCAAAAAAGCCAACCATACTCTAAGGTATACAGTCAGAGAGTCACTTAGTGCACTCTTTGCTGTTTGAACAACCCAGAGAAAACAGACTGTCAGAGCAATTTCCAGAATGCAAATCTGGATTACTTTATTGCTTTATTCTGCTGTGTACTGTATCAGTCACATGAAGGTTAGACTCTAAGTTTTCAACTATTCAGAATTCAATTTAGCAGCACTTAGGGAGTTCAGAACTTATATGATCAAGAGTTGTATGAGAATGTGCAAAGAAACATTGAGGTTACAGAGCTTACTGTCACACCAGGACAGATCCTGTACAGCACAGACTATAAGGTAGAAAAGGCAATACCATATTTTTCTGACATGTTAGAGGTAAGTTGAATGAGGCGTGGTTAGGCCTAGCCCTAGAAGATCCTGCTCTGAGCATATGATAGTTAATATTTTCTTTGTGCCATCTGAAACATCATCACTTTCCCAAGCTGTTTGTAGCGATAATGCAACAATGCACTGCACTTTCCTGCAGGCTGTATGCTAGATGCATCATCTGCCTTTTGCATGATTTGAGAATTCATCAGATGGTGAGAAGTCATAGATAGATGTGAGACAAACCCACCAATTAAATTAGGTGTCTGCCTGATTTGTGTGAAAAAGGAGTGTTTGTATACAAATCATAGAAAGAAGCTGGTTGACTTACTGCACTATAGGGAATAAGAGGTGAGAGGTTTTTCCTCTTCCAGAGAAAGGTGCATCTGTTGAGATCTTTGCCCATAGCATAGCATCCCAGACTTAACATAGTCAGTCAATACCTTTACCCTGCAGTCAAAACAATATGCAACTGCATCTTATTCAGAAGCAGTATTTTCCTTTAGTTTTGTGCCTGTAGTTATTTTCACACTTGTTGGTTTTGGGTTTGTGGGGTTTTTTTGTTTTGGTTTGTTTTTTTTCCTTCTGAAAGTAAATTACACTCCCTACAAGTAATAAGTGATTCAGAGGCATAGTTTGCAAATAGTGGCTCAGTGGGAGGATCATGACCATAGACTCTAATAAGCATCCTTAGAAATGTCCAGGGGCTGAGTCCACTGGTCTGTTACCTCCCAGTGATTTACATTTGAATCTTTGCAGTTTGTAGCCTTGAATAGTATTTGTCTGGGGGTACAGAGTGACTGCTGGCTGTTTGGCCTTCTGTTTCCCCCAGCTTCTCAAATGGCACCTCAGCAAATGTAGCCTTAGAGATCAGAGTCTTTCTGGACTCTTCCCCCCCCCCCCCCCCCCCCCCCCCCCCCATTATTCAGCAATAATAAACTTCTACATGACTAATTATTCATTCAGTTGAACTTGGCACCTGTGATTTGGAGAGGGTTAGAAGAGTATGTTTAAATTTCTATTTCTTTAAAGTTTCTGAAAGCCTGCAGTTTGGCAGTTCTACTGCAGTGTAAACTCTTCTTTCATTTTTCTAGTAACCTAATACATGATCTCCATGCTTCTCGGTTTTTTATGATTATTTTTATTGTTCACTTAACCAAAACATAAATGCATGTTGATAAATCTACTTTATTCTCTTAATAGGAATTGTAATAATTGTGATGATAAATTAACAGCTGCCCCCTACCCATGAGATACTGAAATGCAGTCTCCATGTAAGCTCTTTCAAAGTGTTACTGCTTTATGGAATAAAACTGGTTTATGAAATAGGTTAAACTGTGATTAATGACCTTCTTTAGAGAGTACTGAAGCAAAATACAATTCCTCCAGATCTTCTGCACACCAGTGCTCATGTATAATTAAGTGATGCAGAAAAAAAGAAATCAAGTCAAAAGATAAGCAGATCTTTGCAGAATATTTATTGATCATATGTTTAAAATATTTAGTAAAATGACTGTGTAAATATTGTCTAGAACCAGTATTATCACATTCAGTTTTAGAAACAGAAGGAAATAACAGATATCTGTTGGTTAAAGACATTTCACAGGTTATTTCACCTGTATTTGAGCATTTAAGAGGCTGTTTTATATCAATTCCTGCTTTAATTATGTCAAAAGTAATTAGATAATTAATGCTACACTTTACATTAACATTTACAGTAAAGACTGATTGGCTGTACACAATGTGTGTGTCTTTACTGCATGCAATTTCTAAGTAAATCTTAAATTATGCCTACCTTACATTAATAGGAACACATGTGAATGAGGATAATAAAAGGAGGAGATTACAACTTTGACAGGATGAAAGTTATGTTTTGAAATCTGAAGAATTCAGTTTAGAAATTACTAATGCCAATAATTCATGTATGTTTTATTATGAAAATATTTTTGATTATAAAGATACCTTCCTGCTAGGTTTATTTTTATTAAGGAGTCTAGTTACAAAATATGAGCTGTAAAATGCCTTAACTACAAATGCTATCATTACAGCAGATACTTCATAAATGTAATGATTTTCCATAGCCTATGTAATATTCAGTACTTGTTATTCAAACCAAAATGGAATTACTTAAATATAATATGGTAATGACAAGAAGTTAACGGAATACGTGGCTTGTGAAATACAAATTTTTTATTATACTACTAATTGTCCTACTATTTACACTACTAATACAGAAAGCCTTTCTTTTTGACCTATCTGAATTTTGTTTTGATGGTAAGAAAAATAAATCAATAAAAGTGAAAGAAAAGAGTATAAACTTGTCAATTTGAATGTCAGAGGGCTCAGCAAAATTAGTGCTTTTTAACATCACCAAAAGCATTTTGTCATTTCAAAATTAATAAAAGAATATTTGAAATATAACTTATTTTTACTGTTGAAATAGTAAAATAAAACTCATTGTTAGTAATAATATTGCATAGTAATATTAATAAAAACTATAATTCAGATTGTGTGCCGTTTTATGTAAACTTTCTGAGATTATAATAATTTATAATGCATTTATTGAGCTCTGTCTAAAAAGAGTCTTTACAGGGTTCACAGTGAACAGCTGTTAAATAAAAGGGACAAATTTGATTATGAAATCAAAACTGGTTAGTAAATCTATTGATTTCCTCACCTGTACCTCATTTTGAGACAGGTCTTTCATTTTTTTATTTTTATTTTTGTATTTGTCAGTATCTTTTCTCTCAAAACAAAAATAAATTGTAATCCGTGGAAGCTGAAGAATATGTATATAGCGTGCATAGGAGTTGAGATCAGGGCAAGAGTTAGATGCAAATTCTTTTACAGTGTATCTTTAAAAAGATTTAAATCCAACTTATGAGGATGCTGACTCCAAATTTATTCTTGGAAAGGTATTTTTCCAAGTTAATGCACATACAGTATTACACATATGTAACAGAGGTATAAAAACATGTGATGTATATGTGTAAATATAGCCATATATAACATTTGTGCCCCACTGCCTTAGTTTGCATGAGTCTTTTTTTTCCATATGAACATCTATATCAGCTGATTATCTAGCCAAAATTATTATGTGCAATTTATCTATATTCAAGTATTGCCTGTGCCTAGCTTTTGTAATGCTTAATTAAATCTTAAAAGTTGCTAATTTTTTGTTGTTGTTGCTTATTTATAGTTTTCCTTAAAGAAATTTGGCTCCACAGATTCCCATTGTATGAGAAATATAACCCTGAGTACAGATGTATGGAGACAATATGGTTTGCAACTATGTGGTTTAATAATAAATATATACAGTTTTCCCCACTGAGCTAAATTTGGTATGATCTAAATCCAAGATCTTCATGTTTAACAAGGAGGAAGCAATTGTACCTTCAGTTGTCTCTTGTAATTATAGCTTTTTTTGATAAGCTAGGTTGACTTTCATAACTGGCCTGTGTTAGCACCTATCAATCTTTTTGTTTCTGTTTACTCAAATAATTGCTGATTTCTGTCATTGCCTCCACTTACTCCAGTGTTCTCTTTCTCTTCTACCAGTAGTTACTATTCCCTTGTGGCTATCTTGGTTAAAAATGTATAACTACAAGTTTACAAAAGGGTAAACCAGAAAGTAGATATACATATAAATTAATCATATGCATATAAATTTACTTCGGTGAATGTTAAGTTCTAAGCCAGCCACTTAACTTAGTTGTAGTTATTGATATATTTCCCGAGACTAGCAGCTTGCTATTACCTTGTTCTGTTTTCTGATCCTTGTCAGAGACGTAATGTCAGGCTCTGAGAGGAAGGTTTTGAATTGGCTTTTCAGAAGACTCTATTAGCATTAGAGGGCTATGGAGTCCTGTAGTAGTGCTTATTAAGTTTAAAGACATCCACCCATTAGTGAAACTACGTCCTTTTTCTAATAAAAGTTTCTGGTAATTACTATTTTTCATGACCTAGAGAGATATGGTTATTTAAATGTTTTACTTTAACTGTCCTTTACTTCCTTTCTCATTTGAAAACAATTCTCAAATGACATCTATGAGAGAGCCTCCCTGAGAATTTCACTGAGTAGTTCTTGCTATACAAAATCCTTTTTTAATAGTTAAGCAACAGTGAATACAGAAAGGATCAAGCCTCTGCTGCTGGTCATCTTTTGCAAAGCCAGGGGTGCAAAGTAGCCATAGCCCTTGATACCATTAATCTAGATAGTTCATCTAAATAGACCAGATGCTTTTTGCGTAAGCCAAATTTCTTGCTGTTTTTCACCATTCTTATAGTGAAAAACACCGTGAAGCTATACAGAACAATCTGTAGGTCAGAACATTAATAAATATCCTCTTATTTTCACTGAGCTGAGACATTAATGGGGTTACCAAAAGGATTTTAATTCACGTGTGTCTCCCCTTTCTTCTTTTGCTGAGAATGGAGAACAAAATAATTACCCCAGGATTTTAATTACAAATAATGTAGAAGGGGATGTTAGGGTTTATTATTATTTCATTTTATAGCCATGAAAACTCGAAGGTGTTCATATAGACACAGTACATTCATCTTCTATCACCTTTATTGGTTGCTCTTTGTCATGTTCATTACAGTTATAAATGTAGCAAGTAATTTATCATTCCACCATATTTACTTTATGCGTATTGATTGATGATATTGTAAGTTTTAGCTTTCATTTTATCTTACAATTTTGTGATGTGTGAGTAAAGAGCATGTGCAAAACTGGTGCCAGGTTAGGTCAAGTTACACCATGAAAAATGCCCTGTTTTGTCTTTTCTTATCTCTATATGTGTAACTAAATATAGACTGAATATAAAAGATATCTCTCAGTTAAAAGATATATTGTTTAAATTATATTGTTAAGAGCAGAAATTTGGTTTCAAAGAAAGGTTGGAGAATCTCTTGAAATAATTCTGTGTTAGAGTGGTTTTTTTATTCCATGATCTTGCAATGTGGAGAGCTTTCATTTGTTTTTGTGCATAAGCATACTCATGTCTGACATGATTGCAGCTGTGAGATTCTAAGACATGATGAGCTTGGGGGGAAGGGATGGCTCCATTCATTGTGTCTGTGTAGAGTAGGAATATGTACATGTCTTCCATATGAACTCATTTGCTTTTGTTTTTCCTTACTGGTTTTAGAATCAGCTGAATTGCGAACAAATAATTTAAAGAGGCGCTGCTGAATAAGTAGCTTCTGTACTCTCTAACTGAGCTGGAACTGTTGGCTAGATACTAAATGAATAGGACTGTTTCTCCTTAAAAGTAATCAAGTATTATGGAGTCACATATAGAAGTATATATGTATAGTACAGAAGTCTCTCTCTCTCTCTCTCTCTCTAAAAGTATATATAGTAGTGATATATTCAGTTGGTTTGGGATTTACTTCATGCATTTACATTTCTCTAAGCTCTTGTATCAAATCTTATGTCAGTGAGAATGCTAAAAAGGACTTTTTTTTTTTTTTTTTTTAAACTGTGTGCCTAGCTAGATGTTGTGAGTGTTTAAAATCTTCCTCCTTTTAAAAACTGTTTGGCTCTACCATCTTATTATGTGTTTATATCTGAAGGAAATCTGTTGTTTACTAAATCAAGTAAAGAACTCATGAGAAAATTTGTATTTATATTGCTCTTAGAAAGCATTTTGTCATTACAGTTTAGTGCCTAGACCTAACCAGGTACCTTCCACTCTTCTTTTTTATGTTAGAATAGTTTACATAATGGACTTTGATGAGAAGGAATAAGTTTTTACACAGAGTAATTCTATCCCTGATCAGTGATTCACAAATTCTTCGTTACAAGATTATTAAGGAGACATTCAAGAAAAAGGACATGGGTGTGCAGCCGTAATTCAAAATTGGCAAAGAATATAATCACTAGGAGTTTCTTAAATGCATGCTTGAATTTAGGATTTTTTAAATCCTCTAAATAAATGGTTTGGCAATTGGATTTGCCGAACATGCAAGTATGCTTTTTGGATTAAGATGCCTAAATAAGCATCTAGGAGTCTAACTTTAAGTATGCATTTTTAAAAATTATTGTTAATTTCCTGTTTCATAGAAAATAATATTTCTAGAGTCCTGAGAAGTCCTGGAAAGGAACATACATTTTTTCCATTACTAGCTGTCTCCTTGTGTCCATAAGTTCAGTTCTTTTGAAACAAATGTCCTGCTTAATTGAAAATCCAGTTCTAGATGTCAAACACTATACCAGTAATAGTTTTCCATGCCAGTGAGCCACTTCATGTACTGAGAGATCAAGTCCTTCCACCAACCAGTGCTCGTCAATAGAAGTGTGGATTGTTTCATGAGCTGTCTGTGTCTAAATTTATACCAACTATATTATAGATACTAATATAGAGATACTAGTATCCTCTGTATGTAACGGTTAAAAAAATATTGATATTATCTGAGCACAGTAAAGGAAAAGTGAACTTAGATAAATGCTGAGGGATGTACCAGTGTAATTATATAGGGTTTTTATTGTGCAGGGCAGAAATTGAAACACTTGATAAATAATAGAAGTTTTAGGCACAAAAATAGTGTAAAACCCTCCTTTTTATAAACAACAAGTAAATCTAATGTGGTGTCCAGTAAAATACTGATGAGATTGAGGTGGACTAGTCACTAGTGTGACTAGGTGGACTAGTCAAACTCTTGTTTGGTATTTTAACAGCATTGACTGGCTGAACCTTTACCTTTGCCACGTGCTTTTCCAGCAGTGGTGGTGTGGTGTATTGCAGCTGCAGTATATTCAGTTGTCTCTCTAATCTATTTCCGACTAATTATCCTCCTCCTTCTTCTCCATCCATCCCATCTTGGGCTGTATTTTTTATCACAGAGACTGTCTTCCTAGTATACAGGATTCCATTTCACAACTTCTAAGCAGTTACTATCAAAATGGTCTTACTTAGTAAATTCCTACAAGTGTCCTCTCTCTCAAAGAAATGATTGTTGTGATCAGTTAAAAGTTGAATTGATGGAACTCTTCAAAAAATCATGAAAGTGTAGGATTTTTTTAATTGTTACTAGGAAAACAACTGATGAATGGCTATATACTTATATATATACTTACTGCTAAATCTTAGCAATAATATTTTTCTCCTATATGTACAAAGTCCAAGCAAGGATCAGAAGAAACAACTGGTGCATGGTTCTAAAATCTTTTAGTAGCTGTGATGAACTGAAGTGATTAAAATCTAAATGCTTACTATCGACCATCAGTCAAAACCAAAGTGTGTTTAGCAGAATTTGTCACCATATCTAACGAAGGTAATGACTCAAAAATTGCTGTATTTCTATGTGACAACTGTTAGTAAATGTTGAAGGGTGATTTATATTGCCATAGTTCTTTGGAAATAGAAATTTGATATTTTTATGTTAATTTACATACCTTCTGATCTTTACTGTATTGTTTCTGTACTGTCTTTTATATTCTTGGAGTCTGCCTTGTTTCTCAGTTCAGAATAACAAGATGTTGCAGATTCTAGGTAAAAGCTAGTTGCACTTTCTTTTATGTCCTTCTTTCAATCTCTACCATTTTTTCAGTCCCACAGCTTCTAAACTAAAACTTCAATTTTCAAACAATCAGAATATGATAGCTGTGATAGCAAAATTGGTGGATATTTGTGAGCATAGAAATACTAAAATATGGAAATCGACAGTGTATTTTAAGAAAGGGACTAACAACTGTAATATCTCCTGAGCACTTTACCCTCTTCCTTTGGAAATCACAAACCTGTTGATATGAGCAACCATAAAGCTCCTATTCCTGATCATCAAACTCCTTCTCTTTTGACCTCCGATAAAAAGATCTCAAGGAGCTTTGAGCAAGAAGGAAAGTGACTTCTTTTAATGGCAACCAGTTCAATGCTTTTTTGGACAATGAGTTAATAGCCCTGAGGAGCCAAAGTAACATCTATAGTTTTTGTGACTGGGAAAGCATAAAAAAAGGGATACACCACCTTTGCCCCAATTTCTGTCAGGAAGATCAATTCACTTTGGAATCTGGAGTGGGTTTTATGAGCTTATAAGTTAGATCCTGTCTAATACAAAACAGTGGGAGTTTTCTTGATACCATCAGTGAGGCGTATTTGTTTTTAAAATAACGTACATTATCTACTTTTTTGTAGATTATTTTGTATTGAGAAGTGTCTTTTAAGCAATTCCAATAATGAAATTACATTATAATTATATGGTGTCTTTTAGTCAGAAGTATCCCAAATTGCTATACTCAATAGTACTGTAAATATTCATGCTTTTGTGGCACCAGTCCTTGACTCTGTGGAGTGTTGGCAGGTATTCATAGAACACCATGCAACAAATTAGATGAGGAAAAGAAAAAAAGGGAGATTTTTAGATAGGGGGAGGGGGAACTTCTGTGAATTTAGCTAGAGAATAGGGTTAACATTCTACTGTCACTGGAAGTGTCATTCAGACTTTACTGGCCAGAGCAGTTAGTATTCCTGCTTTCTGTCTTCTTAAAAGATGTTTCATCTGAAAAACGGCGCAGTCAATATAGATGTCTAATTTTCTATGTATACTACATACTCTGTAATTGAGTGAAAATCTATGAATTTTTGCTCTTGTATAATTCAGTATGTAACCAGCTCGTTTTTTCTTTTTTTAATTATAAAAAAGTGAAAAGTATAGATGAAGCTACTCAAAATACATTACACTTCTCTGCAAATGTAATTTGAAACTCATGAAACATTAATGCATAAAATATGGAATGTTGTTTTTATGCTACACAGAAAAAAATTAGAAAAGTTAAGTTTCTTCTCTATGTTATTAAAACCATGTATCATAGAGAATTCATGGAGGATTTGGTTTCTTCCATGCCCACACTTTTGAATCATGTTTTCATGAGGGATACTTATGAAACTACTCATAGACTTTTGTGTGTGCATATGCATGTGTAAATTTTTAACAATGCTTTGTTCAGAACTAGATTATCTCATAAAACCAAGCACCTGTATAACCAACATTGTTTTAATAATTATTCTCTCTCCATACACAACTTGCAGTTTTTACTAAATGTGTGCACATGCTTTTGAGGGAAGAAGCCTTTCTATTTATGAGTTAGAGCATACACATGCACTGGTGACAGAATGGCAACTAAAGCAGAGACCAGAGGAATTTATTTCTTTCTTTGAACATGATTTGCTAATTCCTTGCTGTGAGAAGTTTGCATTCCAAATTACATCTTTAGTTAAAAGCATGAAAGAAAAATCTTAATGTTCATACTTTAAAGTGAGCGGAAGCGTAATTAGGTAGTAATTAAAAGAAGTGGGAGGTACTTTTTTCAGTCTCCCAAAGAGTCAAGGTTTAATATAAAATACTAATTGAAAAATGGTCTAGATTTAAGCCAAAGTAGCAATTTGTGCAAAAAACCCTTTCATATTCTTTCCTTTAGTAAACCTTTCTCCAGCTTGGTTCCAAGGTTCTAAGCCTCATGATTTCAGAGGTAAATTATTCCCGAGCATTTAAGCTGAAGTTAGGTTTCTATTGCATGATAGTTTTTAAGACTAAAAAGAAATAATGCCCTTGAGAAATGCAGCTTCAGCTGAGAGGAGGTCTGAGAACTGGAACAAAATAAACACTTGTGATAAACAGTAGAGTGTGAATTGGCCCAAATTCCTGCTGCAATGTACTGGCAGATAGAAATAAATGTTTTGGAATATCTGTTTGCACTGTCATTTTAATTTATTATATTTGTAATAATCTAGTATGATTTTAAGTTGAGAAAGACCTCTTACTTGTAATATTATTTTTTCAGTGGGTTAATTTAACTTTGAATTGACTTGAAAGAAACAGTAGTTACGAGGGCAGAAATACCACAAAGAAGCAACATAGAGAAATAACAAAATGACATTCATCTTGCAATAATTGCAGGTAAAATATATGAAGGAAATACTACAAGTATGTGTGCTGCTTGTGATGAGAAGAAAATCTCAGGAACGCAGACATGACTAGAAAAGATGTGCATTTTGTTGAGGAACAAAGTAGCAGCTAATCTCTTCCTGTAATCCAATTGCACTTGTTCACAGAATATTTCAGTTCTAGATACCCTTTTATAGAAAGAGAGGATTTAAATTGGAATGGCATTTACAGAATTTAAATATAATCAGTGAAGATGAAGACTAATTTATGATCTAGGTTTATTTACATTATTTACATTATGATCTAGCTCAATTTACAAAGAACTGCTTCTCTTTTTATGGATATTTGCTTATTTTTGTAAATAAATACCAAACAGACGATTAGAAAGATGTCTGTATTCCTTCTAAGTATTTTCTCTAAAAAGAAAATGTATACTCTTGGACTGAGCAACCAGGAATTTGTTCGGTGCACGACACCTCTAAAAAAGTAAGTTCATATTTCACCATATGTACATATGGAACCCAATCCAGAGCTATTGAAATTACTGAGAGACATTCCACTAACTTATGTATATATGTGCAATCAGTAGAGATTTCTGTGTAAGCCTACTGTCAGAGGCTGAGCCTGAGTCCGATGTGAACAAACACCTGTCCAGACCAGCCTAGTATTTCTGCCTGCTGTACACATAGGATGACTCATGACCTTTTGGTAGCTGGTTCTGCCTCGAACTTGTGGTTGGCGTTGGGTATGTAGCCAAGGACTTTCCAAGAGTTGCCTGATACAACGGAGTGTGGCTGTAAATTCTAAGTGCATGCAGGCATTGTCTTGCCTGTAATGTACTTAGCTGTCTTTCTGCTTGATTCCATTAGACTTTTATCATGTCTTTTGTTGACCCTGATTTTTCTCCCAGATTTTCATCACACTGCCGCTTCGGTTTAAGGGTGAATGGCATGGGACTACTTGCATGTAGCAGTGTGTTTGGCCTGCCTCACAGAGAAATGATAGATGGCTCTTACTCTTCAGTGACTGCTCTCTACAGGAACTTGTGCTTTCAGAGTACCCTATCAACTTCAAGCCTATAGTCAAATGAGCAGCTAAAATATACCCATGAAATTTTCATAGGTATAGAATCCAGAGCCCAGATGGAGTTTTAAAGAGTTTGAAGTAATTGATGAGCAATGAAGAGAGAAAAAAATGTAAAATGGAATATAGTAATTTAAATGCAGTTTTAAGGGAATAACAATGATTTGCCTTAGAGAGACTAAAATGTAGAATTGTGCCAGATTAAAATGAATTTGTCAGATTAGATGGAACCTTTATTTGTAAAGATGTTTCTCTGTTAGGAGAAGATAAAATAATATTACACAAATAGTTGAAAGATTTAATAGAATGAAAAAAGAATAACTATTACAGAAGATTCATGGCATAAGTTGTAATTAAACTTGTGAAAATAAAAGAGGAAAGAGGAAAGCTGAATAACAGATAAAAAAGCTCCTTCATTCATTAATCTTTGTGCAATCTCTTCAGAAACAATTCTGTGAGGTGGAATAAGCAGGAGATGATGAAATTAAATGCTTCTACTGTCAAATTGTTGGTTTTGCTTTTTCCAAATTTTGATACTGTTTTGTATAATCTGTGAGACTTTTTCTTTTCTGGTGTAATTTAGTGCAGGCATGTTTCATGCCACCATGTGAAGCTTCAAACTTAAAGCCATGGTTTTTGGCCCCCTTACCTACGGTTAATCTAATTGGCATAACAGCCACATCAAGTGCTAATTCTTGCTATCTAGCTAGTCAGCATGTATTTCATCCTCCCACTACTTTTGCCAGGTAAATACTATGTGTTAGCTGGGTCGCACGTAAGGTGCTAGTTTGTGATTGCTATACCCCCCACCTCCAAAGACTGTGAGAAGTAAGAATATAACCAGAGCACGTGTCATCAGAGAGAAGGAGGGCAAAGAAATAAGGTAATAGAAAAGTGAAAGGGTTGGGAACCTTGCTATAGATAGCTGGAGGCGTTTACACGACAGGAGTGGGAATGAGGATTGGGTAGACAGGACATGAGGTGTTAGTGTGGGTAGCAGTGCAGGTTTGGTCATGGTTCTGCTTCCCATGCAGATATTTTGCGTGTCTTGATATACATTGATAGCTGCTCAGTGCAGATTATCTCCTTGCAGCATAAAGGAGGGGATGAGAAGCGGCAGAGCATAATCACCGAACATCTGGCATTCCACAGTAGATGCTATTTAGCTCCCAGAACTGAGCCAGGACTTTCAGTTTGGTAAATCAGAGGACTTGTAGGCAATGCTGATGAGATAGGTGAGTGCAGCATGGGGTTATGCAAGTAGGTTGTCAATAAATGGAAAAGGATTAGGGAATTAGCTGATAGAGTTTGAGAGTCTAGGATTTTGCAGCATGCAAGGGTGAATATGAGCCATTAATGCTAAATTAAAGCAATTTGAATTGTGTCCTCTGGACATAATGGCTGAGATTCCTCAAGTACCGAGCATCCTCCTGTGAAGTGCAGAGTTTCATCAAATCTCTGCTGACTTCATTGGGAACCGAGGGCAACAAACTGCTCTCCGGTTTGAGCCCTTCTTAAGCACCACAGTTTCTTGGACTGTTGCACCTTTGTTAAGGCTTTTGAAGATATAATAATGGATCAGTGAAAACATATGCAGTGAAATTACTTTGTTTCTTTTATTTTTGTTACAGTTTGATTCCTTTTCAGGGAAGAAGTATTATACTTGCTGAGCCTGATTTTGAACTTGCTTATGCTAACACAAATAGGATGAGAGTGATGCCTGTGGAAGTAATTAATTTGCTTTGTGAGTAAGCAAATGTCATCATTGCAATCCTTATTTTTTATAAAATCTATTTGGCATGAAATAAAGGTTGAGTTCCTTCCATTTTTTTTCTTCCTATAGCAATTGAAAAAAATTAAATTGCCTTTGTATTTTAAGCTTATGTTCATAATTGCTTTAGATACTCACTCTCCTTTTTACAGCACAAATTTCAATATAGCCAGGAGCATACACACAAACCTGGAAACCTAATCTTCCTGCATAGTCAAAGATACCTTTATTGGATAGCTCAGAGCACTTATTTTGAGTAGTAGTTAGGTTTCTCACTTCTGCATCCAAATCACTTTCTGAACTTCTTATCTGTAAAAAGGAAGTAAAAGCACTGTCCGATTTCCCTGACAGACAGGGAGTTAAGTACTTAAAAAAATGGTGGTGGTGCAGCTAACAAAACCAAATAGATAATCTTTGCTTTTTCAATTTCTGTTTGTATAACTGGAGTTGAGGTCAAGAATTTTGTTGTATCATTTTATACCTTGTAACTTAGTGACCTTATGGATTTTAGGCTTCAACAGAAAAGGAAAAAAAAAATCTGTTTGTACTGGCACCTAATATGGCCTAATATGTTAGATACTATATTAGTATACATCACAACCAATGTTTGCCGTAAAGAGTTAATATTCCAATATATGAACCAGGGAAAATCAAGTGAATGCACGAAACAGATGGAGAATTACAAATTGGTAGCAAGATTAATATGACCTAAATTAAAAAAAATCCTAAATATGTTTTGCTTTTTAAAGTAATTATCTCCATTTTTAAATAACATTTTCAATCAGTTGTCACAAATACAGGAATGTTACAATTGAATGTCTCAAAATAATGCAAATGTTGTCACTCATTTCAGGAAGAGCAGGATTTTACTTATGTTTTAAGCAAAACATACAGATGTATTTATGTTCTGTTAAAACTGAATTTTGATTGGAATATAATGTTTTCTGTGACATCTTAGTATAAAATAGATTGTGCATATTGTCTAATTTTTTAATACATGTATATTTTTAAAAGATATCCTATATGTTAATAGGTGAAATACTCACCCTGGCAGGGATTGTATTTGAAAGGATGTTAGTGTTATATTCCTATGCTAAAACAATTTAAGACAGTTGTCAGTTAAAACACACAATGTGCGGTTTCTAAAATAGATATTTAGAAAAGGGTATTTTTATTTATCTCAGAAGCAGACAAACATATAACATACTAATCCAGCAAATCCAAGATTCATGTTCCGAAACGCATCGTAATTTGTATGTTGTTTGAAAGCTAAGTACAAAACCATTTCTGGACAAGGTAGGAGTGGATGAGTAAGGAGGAGGAGATCATTCTTTATCTTTCCTCTGACTAGACAGATAATTTTGTCGAACTACCAGAGCTGTTAGTGGTGAACCAAATGAACTTTTGTGATGTCAAGTGAGAAAAGTAGTAGTTTCTTATTGAGAAAACCTTTCTTGTTGCGTACAGAACATTTCCTTCTTAATTTTGTGGCTGAATTAAACCATTATTTTATTTTACTACACCAATCCTTTAGAGTAATCCTAGCCTTATTACAGTAACCTGGATTTTCATATGTTCCGTGTGTAGCTATGATCTTACATGTGCTACAATGCTGCCCTAAAATTAAATCTTCTAGTTCTACAATCACATGTAAGGTTATGAGACAGTGTATTTTCATACCTTCTTATGTTCTTAGGTTCTTCTCTTAAACTTACATAAGCGCTTATGCCTAACTTGGTCAGGACTGTGCACATTGGTTATGAAACCAAGCAGAATCTGGCAAATCACAGCTGACAAAATCTCCCAAAGAAGCTGTTAGTATGTCTTAAATCAGTGGAGACAGGTAAATGTTTTCTGTAGTATGTGGCACAAAACCATAATCATGAAAGCTGTGCCATACAATAAAAGATTTGCAGTTTTATTGGGTTTTCTTGGGTGAGACTGTTTTTATACAACTTCGCATTTTTGGAGTGTTAATTAAAAAACAAACAACAAACCAAAACCAAACAAACAAGCAAAAAACCCCTTAAATATATATATTTAATAAAAATCTGAACATTCCTTATATTTAGAGATTAGTTAATACATTTTGTATCTAGATCCCAAATACCAAATCAAATCTAAGAACGGTTTCTTTCTTTTTCTGATAGGAAAACTAAAAAAGGGCACCTCAAAATCACCAGATAGTTTGAACTGCGTTTTAAAATGACTACGAGGTGTCCTGACTTAAAAATGAGTGTGTCTATAAATATATATAAAGAACATTTCAATGTGTGTGTGTGTGTATACACAAATATGTATATACACATATTGAGATGTTTGTGTTTTTATAGGATTATTTAGTATATGGGTGGGCTAAATGTTTTTTCAATACCATACTTTTATGTTACCTTTAGAATAAGTCAGCATCTAATAATTTTTTATTTATTCCATAGAACATAGATATTCCACATATTCCATATAAATTTATTCTATATTCTTTTGTTTTTATGTCAGTGAACTTGAAATTCTAAAGAAGTTAAAAATTCTATATATGCTGTAAAACAATTCAGTGCAAAATACAATATGGTATGTTACAATTGTTAATGTACATATTGTATAAGTGGAAAATATAAATGTTCCTTAACTTTACGCTGGATTTTCAGATTTGATTTTGATGCTATCATAACAACTGGAAATATCTAAAATGGTTAAAAATAGAAAAAGCTTATTTATAGGGCATGCATTTCTATTCGTAATTAGCTTGACTTTATAATAAGCTTGACTTTATAATGAGGCAATAACATGAGAATGTTGCTAATAAAATTTTAATTGTATTTTATATTGACTTGTTGCTGAGATTTTAGATAGCATTTTGGTGAAAGGATTGACAAATTGAAAAGTGTTACCCCTATATATATGCACCACAAAACCTGGATGAATGGATATCAGTAGGCTACTAAAAATGTATTTTTGTAAGATAAAACATCATATTAATTCAATATCATGAAACAGATGGTACATTAAAACCTTGAGACGCATCTGTAAAATGTGTATCAAAAACAAAAGCTATGAAAAATATGTATAAATACTGAATTTTTATCTTGGGTGTCATTCTTCGCTCATAGCAGTAAGTCAATAAGGAATAAATTTATTGACATTAATGAGGGTTGTGTCAGTTTGAAACTTGTTTTAAACAGGAGGAAAGGTAGGATTTATAGGCAAAGACCCTTCATTTGAAGACATTTTGATAAACTTTAAGATGTACAAATGCCATACTTTATTCTTTAAAAATCTTCAGCATTTAGACTCTCTCCTGCTGCACTTCATTTTCATAGGCTGAATAATAACACACTGTAGCGCATAATTAATTTCTGTATAGTGATGTGGGTGACAGGTTGAACAATCAAGATCATGTCCTGTTCAAGACCAACTATTTTATCTGTCCGTGCTATACCATATTTGCTTCAGCCAAGTGGGTTTTTTGAATTATTATTACTATAGATGTTTTAAGGGAAGGTGAAGAATTTCAGACACATTTTGTCTAAGAAGTTGGTTTGCTGCGTTAGCCTGGAAAGAGAGGAATCAGATGAAAACACTCACTTTGATACAATGTAAGACAATCTTTCCATATGAGCATAATACCTGCATTTGCTTAATCTTTTGGTCTGAAATGTACTATGCTGAAAGCAGTATATTCTGTGGGAGAATGATAAATATGATTTTCCTGTTATTTTCTCTTTAATTCTTCGTATCGTACATTTGAAACAGATGCAGAGCATTAAAAAGCGTGATGAGCTGTATTTCTTTTTAATATTTTTTTTAACCTTTTCTTTTAAAAACATGGTAACTAACTTGCTTCATTCTTTTCCTTCCTTTTATAGGGTAGCAAAATATTATAGTGTTTATGCACAAAGCAGAAGTATTATTTATATATATTTTTTTTAATTACAGGTAAAGATTATAGTTCCCAACAGCACAGCAGG